>NW_021620771.1:1550929-1564698 GCF_004785775.1 Grammomys surdaster | reverse complement strand
TCTGTATCTCCTATAACAGAGAAGAGGTAAAGCAGTGCACATCTGTATCTCCTATAACAGAGAAGGGGTAAAGCAGTGCACATCTGTATCTCCTATAACAGAGAAGGGGTAAGGTGGTAGCAAGGAGAGAGCAGACACTTGGTGCAGACTCTGGAAAAACGTATGTCTGGACTTAGCATGCAGTAGACAGCCTTGCTCAGTCTGGGGAAGGGCTTACGAGCCCATTTATAACAACCTGTCATCAGAGCCCATCTCTCCCGGAGCTGGCTGATCAGATAGGGGCGAGGATCGTTTGGAGACCTATGGGAAAAGCCGGTGGGACTCTCCCTGCTGGGATCTCACCTCAGGAATGAAGTGTGGGGCTTGTGGTCCTGAGGTCCTATGTCTCTCTCTGCCTTCACATCTGGGACTCTGCTCCTCTGCCTCTCTTTGTGTGTCTGCTTTTTGTCTCTGTCTTCCTCTACTGCCTCTTCGTGACTTCCATCTTCATCCTATCTCTGTAATATCCAGGTTTTATGGTGCCTTCCTGTATTTGTTTGTTTTTTGAAATTTCTGACTGCAGATGTCCTGATCCTCTAAGCTAGATTTAGCAACACTCTGTCTCTGGCCACTCACAGTTCTGGAGATGAGTGTAGGACTGTCCTCTGTGGGCGGGGCTTGGTCTCTGAGGAACTGTGGTTCCACTTCTGATAACCAGAATGGGGCCTGTGAACAGTCTCAGCTTCCTTCTGGCCACTGCTGCTCTCTCACAACTGAAATATCCACTCCCAGGTTAGCGGGGAGTAAATTCAGTATTTACAAATTTGTTCAAGCCCACAGGAAGTACCATAGTCTCATTTCCCTGCCCCTTTCCTGGCCACTGAACATCTTTTTTGTTTGTTTGTTTGTTTTTTCAAGACAGGGTTTCTCTGTGTAGCTCTGGCTGTCCTGGAACTCACTCTGTAGACCAGGCTGGCCTTGCCATTGAACTTTTTTTTTTTTTTTGGTTTTTCGAGACAGGGTTTCTCTGTGTAGCCCTGTCTGTCCTGGAACTCACTCTGTAGACCAGGCTGGGCTCGAACTCAGAAATCTGCCTGCCTCTGCCTCCCAAGCGCTAGGATTAAAGGCGTGCACCACCACCGCCCGACTTTTTTTTTTTTTAACATCTTTAATTGAAAGTCTGTCTAAAGTCAGGACAAGCCTGTTGTTTTAAAACAGGGTTTATGTAACTCTGGATGGCCTGAATCTCACTTTTTAGCCCAGGTTGGCCTCAACGTCAGTCATGGCAATCCTCTGGTCTCAGCCTCCTGAGTGCTGGAGTTACTGTTATGTTTCTTTACTTCTGGCCTTAGGCTCCCCTGCTGCATCTTTGCATTTCCCATCCATTCTCCCCACCTCCCTTGTTGCTGCTCCCTCTTGTCTGAAGACTGGCATGGGCTCAGCTTTCCCAAAGGACTGGATGGGACCACTCACAGCTTGATCCAACTGAAGTCTTTAGTGAGTCAGGCATGTTTTCACACTCTCCAGGTGCCTTAACCACTAAATGTAACCAAATACAAGGTATCTTGTTGTATATTCATTGAATATATATATTTAAAAAATGTGAGGACTGGGTAGATGGCTCTGCAGTTAGGAGCCCTATTTGCTCTTTCAAAGGACCTGAGTTGAATACCCAGCACCCACATAGTGGCTCACAACTATCCATAACACCAGTGCCAAGGGATCTGATGCCCTCTTCTGGCTTCTATGGTTTCTACACATGTAGTGCACAAACATACATTCAGGTGAAACACTCATAAACACTGAGACACATAAGTCTAAAAAGAAATAGGTGAGGCCCAATGTAGCTCAGTGGTAGAGACCTTGTATCTTAGAGTTTCTTTTGTTGCAACAAAATACCATGACCAAAAAGCAAGTTGGGAAGGAAAGGGGTTTATGTAACTTACTTACACTTCCATATTTCTGTTCATCATCGAATGATGTCAAGACAGGAACTCAAGCAGGGCAGGAACCTGGAGGCAGGAGCTGATGCAGAGGCCATAGAGTAGGGGGTGCTGCTCACTGGCTTGCTTCTTTGTTTAGTCTGCTTTCTTATAGAACCCAGGACCACTAGCCTAGGGATTGTACCACCCATAATGGGCTGGTCCCTCTTCCATCAATCACTAATTAAGAAAAAGCCTTACAGTTAGATCTTAGGGAGGTGTTTTCTCAATTGAGGTTCCTTCCTGTCAGATAACTCTATCTGTGGCAAGTTGACATAAGACTAGCCAGTACACCTTGCCTAGTGTGGACTGTACCATAGGTTCCATCCTGAGCATTGTGTTTAAAAGATGAATGTGTATATGAGCATATATGTGTATATTATATATATACATACATATGTATATATTATATTCCTGGAAAAGCATAACTTTGCTAATTATAATGTGTGTATATTTGCATATCTCTATAATTTCTCCACTTAGAATTAATTTAAGTATAATTTAATTTAATTAATTTATAGTTTTCTTCTTTTTCTTTTCCTTCTTTTTTTTGTTTTTGTTTTTTGAAACAGGCTTTCTTTGTGTAGCACTGGCTGCCCTGGAACTCACCTTGTAGACCAGGCTGGCCTCAAAGTCAGAGATCTGCCTGCCTTTGCCTCCCAAGTGCTGGAATTAAAGGCTACCAGTACCTGGCTTGTTTGTTTGTTCATTTGCTTTTTCAATATCTTTATACACACTAAATTTGTCTATGGTATGTATGTGTATTGAAAAGTATATTTTAATTACTGTTGTAGTGTTGTGAAGAGACATCATGACCAAGGCAACTTATAAAAAAGAACATTTAATTGAGGGTTTGTTTAAAGCTTCAGAGGGTGAGTCCATTGTTGTCATGGTGGGGAGCCTGGCAGCAGGCAGGCATGGTGCTGGAGCAGTCACTGAGAGCTAACGTTTTTATATGAAAGATAGAGAGAAAGGAAGAGACTGGGCCTCGCTTCCTCATCTTTCCTAAACAGTTCACAGTCCATTAACTGGAAACCAGCATTCAAATATATGAGCCTATAGGGGCCATTCTCACTCAAACCTCCACAGTGAGTGTGAGTGTGTGTGTGTGTGTGTGTGTGTGTGTAATGATTGAACCCAGAACCTTCTACATGTTAGGCAAAGTTCTTTTTTTCTTTAAGGCACTTGACTTTAAGCCTGAGGACCTGAGTTCAATCCCCAAGACTCCAGATGGCAGGAGAGAACTGATCCTTGCAAGCTGTTCTCTGACCTCCCCACATGCCAACTACAAATAAGTAAATGTAATAAAAGATTAAAAAGAACATTTCATAGATATACACAGTGCTTCCTAATCATATCCATCCCCTCCCTCCACCTCAACACTTCTCCCTTCCAGATTTCTGGACTCTTTTCTTTTCCTAACCCACTGAGTCCAATAGGGTGGGGTTCCTGGTGGGTCACCCATGTTCCAGTGGAAGGTCACATACCCGACAGCATATGGTCAGCATAAAGTGGACTTAATGGGTTAAAAAAAAAAAAGCAACCAAAGCCTCAAAGGACACAAAGATGGGTGAATAGGGAAGTGGGGAAGTTTGGAGGGTCAGGGAGAGGGTGTTAGGGAATGAGGCGGGATGGGTGCAGATCTGGGAAGAATTTGGGGAGGATAGTGAATAAGATCAAAACATACTCTATAAAATCCCAGAGAACTAGTAACAACTAATTTTGAAATCAAGAAAATGGTTCCCCAAAATAATACACTCCAGGTTCTAACAGAGGCAAGTTTCAGACTTCCAGGCAGAAGAATTTCTTGAAGCCCTGTGTGACATCATGTAGAGCAGGGCCAGGCTCTGAGCCCAGTAAGTGCCTGGTGGGTAGTGCCCATCCTGCTGGAGCCCCTCTGGGCCTTTCTGTCTCAATGCATGGACTAGACTCCAGGTCAGTGGCTGGGCCATGACTTTTACTGTCTTCTGTCTTTCTGAGATATTTAGACCCTCCCTCTCCTCTTTGTGGGATCAGCCCTGCCCTTGCCCTGTCAGCAAGAAGCTTCCTTTGGCATCTCCCAGAGGCACCCAGGGTCCTCTGGATGCCTTGTTCTGTGGTGTGGTGACCACCTGGCCAGCCATAGCTGTGCCCCTTTGTCACGGGAAGCTGCCTTGCTCAGAGAGATCCACACAGGCTCCTTAGGGGCAGGTGAGGTCGGATTATGTAAAACTGGGCTGAATCTCCGTTGATAACTCTTATCCTTGCTCAAGAGCCTGGGCTATGTCACGGCAAAGGAATGAGTGCTGAAGCTCCTATCCAGGTCATGAGCATGGTTCACTGTTACTTTTACATAAAATATCCGTATATGAAAGCAGCGTTGGCTATGCCAGTGAACAGCAGCAAACACTGCTGATTGTGTTGGGGGGAGGGGCTGTTCCATCAGACACTGGGGTGAGGGGTCCTTCCCCTTCCTGTGTCCCGCCTTTCTGAACCAGCCACCTGACCTCACATCCTCCAGCTGCTCTTCAGCCATCCCTACCTTCCCCATCTTGGCTTGAGGCACCATTCTATGATCTTCATTCATCCTCCATGGGATGTCCTGAGCTTTACCTTCTCCATCTTGAACATAGCAGCCCCGGCCCAGCCCTTGAGACTTTCTTCTTCTTAATCCTTTCGTCCTCTTAAAATAAATTTATGGAGGCCAAGTATTTAAATTCCATCCGTGTAGACTCTCTGAACCCCCGTCCTCCAGCCCATTATTGTGAACGCAGGGCTCATGTGGCTAATGACTCCATGCATATTCGGCTTAAACTGAACCTGTTCAAAGTAGTGAAGGCCACCCCTCAAGGACAGTGCTGTGTGGCCAGCAGTCTCATTGCAGACTCTCCAAAAGTCCCAGCCTGGACCTTCACTCTAGTGCCATCACACACACACACACACACACACACACAGAGAGAGAGAGAGAGAGAGAGAGAGAGAGAGAGAGAGAGAGAGAGAGAGAGATATTGAGAGAGAGAGATATTGAGAGAGAGATTGAGAGAGAGAGAGAGAGAGAGAGAGAGAGAGAGAGAGAGAGAGAGAGAGAGAGAAGCACGCCCCATCTCTTCACAGGGTCTCCTGAACTACCTCAAGATCCTGAGAATGAGAAGGGGGTCTTCTGTGACTCTGTATTCTCAGTAGACTCTGTACATTTTCTTTTTAGGTTTATTTGTTTTGTATATATGAATACACTGTTGATCTATTCAAACATACCAGAAGAGGGCATCAGATCCCATTACAGATGGTTGTGAGCCACCATGTGCTTGCTGGGAATTGAACTCAGGACCTCTGTAAACATAGTCAGTGCTCTTAACTGCTGAGCCATTTCTCCAGTCCAACTCTGCCCATTTTTAAAGCATCCTGAGTATGGTCATTGTGACCTGACTCTCTGTCTCTACACAATCCTCCCCACCCCCATCCTGCCCCATCTTACCTCCTTCTTTGCTCTGGCTGCAGTGATCTTTATGCTAAGGTGGCAAGCCCATTCTTGCCTTAGAACCTTCACCCTTTCTGGTTGTCCCTACACAGACACTTCACAGGAAGGGAGCCTTACTAATGATTTGTAAGCGATAGATTCCTCTCGTGGGGATGGCAGAATGACTTCAGCAAATGTTTTACTCTTCCGTGGCTCTGGCAGCATCAGGGTGTCTTGGGGTTTCATTGCTGTGAAGAGACACCATGACCAAGGTGATGCTTAGAAAGGAAAACATTTAATTGGGGCTGGCTTATAGTTTCAGAGGTTCAGTCCATTATCACCATGGTGGGAAGTATGACACTATGCAGGCAGGCATGGTGCTGGAGGAGCTGAGAGTTTTACATCTTGATCTGAAGGCAGCCAGAGGAGACTGGCTTCCCCAGGGACCCCAGAGGAAGCTCTCTTCCAAAATGGGTGGAGTTTGAGCATTAGGAGTCCTCAAAGACCCCTTACACAGTGACACACTTCCTCCAACAAGGCCTACTTTCTAGTAATGCCACTTCCCATGGGCCAAGCATATTCAAACCACCACATAGGGTGAAGGCTGTGCATTTCCTGCCCTCTTGACCTGGGGTGGAGCAGGTAGCTTACTTTGGCTTCAGGAACATACTGAGCCAAATTTCCTGTCATCAAAGGTAGCTCCTGGCCTGGCTGTGGTGGCGCACGCCTTTAATCCCAGCACTTGGGAGGCAGAGGCAGGCGTTTTTCTGAGTTTGAGGCCAGCCTGGTCTACAGAGTGAGTTCCAGGACAGTCAGGGCTACACAGAGAAATCCTGTCTCAAAAAACCAACAAACAAACAAAACAAATATACAAACAACAAAAAACAAAGGTAGTTCTCGATGAAGCAACTACCATTATCTTAGTTGACCTCCAGGAACTGCAGATGGACAAAGGCACCAGAGTTCAAAAGGACAGTCTTCAAGGTCACCTATAATAAGTGCAAATAAGAGGCCACACCATGGTGTCAGCCACAGTTCTGTGCATGTCATGTCTGAGTTTTTTGCTCATTGAAATTTTGTAGCAAGGTGCACATGATGACACATCATCTCAGGACTCAGGAGGCTGAGGCAGAAGGTTGCTGTGACTTTGAGGCCAGCTTAGGCTACATAATGAGGACAGGACATTCAGGGTTACATAGCAAGGTTCCCTCTCACTCACCACCCCCATCCCAGTTAAAAATATAAAAATAAAAACGCACCAACAAAGGGAAGCTCTCTAGCTCTCGTTTTGTAGATAGACAAACTAGGAGGGCATAGAAACCAGTCAGTTTGTTCCTAAGGTAGATTCCATACATTATATCTATGGCCACAATCCACATGGTTTTTAGAGCCAACTCACTGAATTTTACCCTGGCTTTCAGATTTCTCCTGTCTCCTTCCTTGCTCTGGGCAAAAGGACATGGGCTGCTTTTACAAATCAGTTTTATTTTAAATTATTTGTATGTGTATGTGTGTATTTGTGTGTGGGTATATACACCTGAGTGCAGATGTCCACAAAGACCAGAAGAGGGCACCAGATACCCTGGAACTGTAGTTACAGGCCACTGTGAGCCACCTGATATGGGTGCTGGGAACTGAACTTGGGTATTCAGGAGGCATGACAAGGGCTCTTAACCACTGAGCTATCCCTTCAGCAGGGGCTGTATGAAAATGTGTGGTTTTTTTTCCTTGATGGATAGGGGAGATTAGACGTGAGGAAGAACTGTCCGTGAGGATTTGCTCTGCTGTACATCTGTTGAAGAAGGGACTCAGGCAGCAGGTACACATGCTTGGTTGTGACCAATCTTCTCTCCCAGAGCCATACTGCTGTGTTTGTTAAGTTGGTGTGAGGGCACACTGCCTGAAGGCCTGTGACTTTGTTCACTTCAGCTGAGCTGAGAGCAATATGGTACCATTAATGCAGAATGTAGCACAGACTCACCTCCATGGATTCCAGCCTTGGGCCCATGCCCCTGCTGTGGAGTTATGGAGTTCTACCGCTTTCTATTCTGTCCTTACTATCCTACTATCCCAACTCCTCTTTCTGGTCCAGTCTTGAAAGTCATGTGATCTGATATGAAGAAGCGTATGTTAGGGGATAGACAGACGTCTCTGGTTAAGAGCACTTAACTGTGTAACCTCTTGCAGAGCACTTGAATACAATTCCCAGCACCCACAATGGTTGTAACTTTTTTTCAAAACCTATTTTTAATGATGGTTCTTAAATGCTTTAATGTCCCTTGTAGCCTACAACCCACCAGAGGGAGTGGGAAAGAAAGGATACGAGGGAAGTGGACCTGTTTAGAAAGGTTCTTTGGAGCAACTCCCATCTGTGTTGTCTGGAAATCAGTTCAGTTCACAGGTTAGCAGCGGCTCCATCCACTAGCAAACACTTCACGGATACACTGCAGTCTAGTTTAGTAGGGTTGGTTTATCAATAGACACGACTTAGCAGAGACAGCCAGGCTTCAGCCTCAGGTTGAGTCAGCAGGAGGGACCAGCAGGAACACCAGAAGTTTTCAGCTAATGCTTCTTTCCAGGAAGCGAAGATCAGCAACGACTTGAGACCTATAAGCCTTACACAGCTAGCTGTACCAGCAAGCCAAGCTCAGTCTCCGTCACTCCATGGGGTCTTATCCTCCAAACATCTTGTGTTCTCCACATGCCTTGCCTCAGCACATGTGTCCGATCAGCCCGAGTCCACGGGATCCCGACAAATGCAGCTCAGTTACACAATGTAAGGCAGACCAATACATGTGTGTTGTTAGCAAAGAATCCTACATCACGTGTCCTTTCACGTGTTTGCTTTAGCAGAACAACCTCTCTCCTGTGTCTGCTTCAGTGGAAACATTCCTTCATGAGTCTTCCTTAGCCTTTTATACCCGTGTTCACTTTAACAAAACTTTCCTTCACATGTTTGCCACAGCAAAACACCACCCAACTGATTTGCCAAAGAACCCTTAAGTTTCCACTTCACATGGCAGCTCACAACTATCCCTAACTCTAGTTCCAGAGGATCTGATGTCCTTTTCCTACCTCCACAGGTACTAGGTACTAGGTACACATGTGATATACATACATGCAAAATAGCTCCCCCCCCCATGCAACACATATGTGCACAGGTCTTGTTAGCATTCTATCTAAACTTCACCCCCACAGTTATGTGGCAACAGCCAGGTATGCTCCTCCCCAGAGTTACCTGGCAACAGCCAGATAGGCCTGGCTCACTATAAAAGGGGCTGCTTGCCCCTCCTCTCTCTCTTACGATTTTACTCTCTCTTGCATTCTTGTTCTCTCTTGCTGTGTTGCCTCTTGCTTCTCCCTTCCCCCAATCTCCATATGGTTATGGCGGGCCTCTGCTTCTCTACTCTCTCTCTCTGCCTCTCTCTACCTCTACTACCCTCTTAACTCCCCTCCCCATGCCCTGAATAAACTCTATTCTATACTATACTGGTGTGTGGCTGGACCCTCAGAGAGAAGAGATGCCTCAGCATGGGCCCACTGAGACATTTCCTTCCCCCATACCTCTCCACACACCCATAGAACATACTCTTTATCTCTTTATCCTTTTGTAAACACATCAGGTCTGTCTGTCTGTTCGTCTGTCCATCCATCCATCCATCCATCCATCCATCCATCCACCCATCTATCTATGCTATCAACTATTGGCTGCTTTTTGCTTGCTTGTTTTCATGGTTCTTCAGCATACCATCAGTTTTTTAATTGCATCATTTGCTGAGTACCAAGACTAGTCCTTCCCACTCTGGCACTGAGATGACCGTTTGTTGGAGATACAGTTTTTTGGCTTGTGGCTCAGAGTGGTCTTCAGCTGGAGGCATAATTCAGAAGTAGAGCACTTGCCTGGCATGCCTTAAGCCTAGGTTCCATCTACAGAATCGGGAAAAAAAAAAGATCAAGAGGTGTTTTGGTGACATGACTGAATGGCCTGATTAAGTGCATCCAGGAACCAGCCACTGAAGAAGGGAAGCAAGCAATTGTCCCTTCTGGGGTTTGATACAGAACTATTTTATAACGACGTCCTCAGGGAGCAAAACCGTGAGGACACTAACAGCCCGGGGCCCTCCAGTCACCCTGAAGAGTGAAGATTCTAGGTCATTTTTATTAATACCTCATTCTATTAATACTCTGTACATTTGCACATGCAAAGTTAATCTTTGGACTTTACTTTCACATTTTAGAGCATCCTTCTAGCCCGTGGACCAGATAAACAGGTCAGCAGGTCAGCTCTTGAATAGTAAGCAGATCAAGAACTGTGGACCTAATTAAATGCAAAGAGTGCCACTGTGCCTGTCATTTCTAGGACTTTGTGTGGGATTGTCATGCCACAGTGGTAAGATAAAGGACAAGTTTCTGGGGCCTTTGACTCTCCAGGAGGCATCAAAATGGCTTAGAGCAGTGGTCCTCAACCTTCCTGATGCTGTGATCCTTTAGTGCAGCTCCTCATGTTGTGGTCACCCCCAACCATACAATTATTTTCACTGCTACTCCATAACTGTAATTTTGCTACTATTATGTACTGTAATGTAAATGTCTGCTACACAAGATATCTGATATATGACCCCTGTGAAAGAGTCATTCACCCCCAAAGTGGGCAAGACTTGTGGGTTGAAAACCACTGGCTTTAACATGACAATTAAAGCCTGTGGTTCTGACATTGGCCAAGAGCAAGGAAATGGGCTTCAGGCAAAAATCTGATATTAGGCTACAACAAAGAAGTAATTTCAGGCAGGAATCTAAATCTTAGGCTAGAACATAGAAGTACAAGCATGAAGATGACTTTGGGCTAGGACAGGGAAGTAGGACAGATATTTTGGTCATCCTGATAAGCTCTTAGAAACAGGAGTGATCACAGGACTTTATTTATTGTCTTGCTTGTTCCTTGACTATTTGCATCTATTGTATTGCTAGTTCCTCAACCTAGAACTGACCTTAATACTTGCATGTAATTAAAATGGTATAAAAGAAAAAAAAAAGCCTCTATAAGATTGGGCTGCAGGCAAGCTTCCAGGGCATCTTCTCAATTAGAGATTAATAGGGGAGGGCCTAGCCTTTTGTGAGATGGTGTCATCTCTGCATCCCTGGGCTCCTGGGCTGATGGTCCCTGATTCTAAAACAAAACAAAAAACAAAAACTGACAATAACAAAAAAACCAAACACCCCCCCCAAAAAAAAAAAAAAAAAACAGGTTGAGCAAGCCATGAGGAGCAAGCCAGTAAGCAGCACTCTCCATGGCCTCTGGATCAGCTCCTGCCTCCAGGCTTCTGCCCTGATGAACAATGATATGAAAACCTAAGCCAAATAAACCCTTTCTTGTCTCCCCCCAACCCCCCAAAAGAACCCACTGGCTTAGCGCATGATTTCCCCTCCCTCAACTTTAGTGTCTGGTCATAAGCCATTAAAGTGCTTGCTGAAATAGACTGGACTCATGGCTGAATCATAAGCAGCTGAGGAGACACAAGATAGACTAGTAAAGGGCATGCAGAGCCCTTCAAGGATGTAACACAGATGCAGGAACATAGCAGAGGTAAGGAAGGAGATGATTACAAATAAGGAGAAACACAGAGCTTAGGAGTGGGCCAAAGGAGCCGGGCAATGGTGGCCCATGCCTTTAATCCCACCATTTGGGAGGCAGAAGCAGGTGGATTTCTGAGTTCAAGGCCAGCCTGGTCTACAGAGTGAGTTCCAGGACAGCCAGGGCTGTACAGAGAAACCCTGTCTCGAAAAACAAAACAAAACAAAAACAAAAACAAAAAACAAAAAAAGGAGTGGGCCGAAGGGCTGTGTGCCATCAAAATGTAGGTCTAGGTACTTAGGTTACATCAGCAGTAACAGTGTGCTCTGCCATATGTATTCACAGAGAATTTGTTTATTAAAGCTTTTGTGTTTTTCCTTCAATAACAATTAAATTTTTAGCCAGGCCTGGTGTATACATGTAATCCCAGCTACACAGGAGGCTGAGACAGGAGGAAGATTACAGAATGAGTCAGAGATAGGATATGCCCAACTCTTAGGAGGACAGACAGGAGGAAAGGCTATTTAAGAGCAGGACAGGGAGAGTGAGCGGTAGTTTTTCCGAGACAGTTTTATAGAGACAGGTTGCAGGTGAAGAGAGAATGAGCCAGAGAATGAGAAGGAGCCAGAAGATTAGTTTGAGGACAGGCTAAAAAATTCAGTCAGAAGCTGAAAGAAGCCAGTTTGAATTCGTCAGCTTGGAGAGGAGTTTTGAGCCCAACAATTGAGTTGAACCAGCCAGCCAGAGTTCAGAAAGAGCTAGAAAGGATGAACTTATTCAGCAATAAACCTTGGAGATGACATCAGGTAAGATAAGATACTTTTACAAAATTGAGAAAAATACTATTACATACATAACTTGAATCACAACAAAATCTATATTTCCTTATTATGAGACAGGGTGTCAGGGAGTCCTAGTTGTCCTTGGGTTCACTGTGTAACCAAAAATAAACTTCTGATCCTTCCATCTCTACCTCCCTAGTACTGGGATTGAGATCACAAGTGTGAATTACTATGACTGGTTTGTGTGGTACTGGAGATCAAACCCAAGGCTTTGTGCATGCTGGGCGAGTATTCTACCAGCTGATCTAGCCCTTCAGCCCAGCAAAACCTACCTGTGCCAGCCCCCACCTCACATGGCCTCCAACACAGCTGTCCATGGAAACTTTGTTCAGGGGAGTTTTCCCCTTACAGATAAGTCAGAGGAAAGGAACAATGAATCGTTTTTCTGAATGCTGCCTGCCTAGAAACAAAGGAAGAGTGGGTGTTGCTGTAAGGATCAGAAAAAGCAGGGCCTGTAGAACTGCCACTGCTGCAAACCAGAGGCACATTTGGAGGGACAAGAATGAAGGGAATTGGTGGGGATGGAGACCTGCCCGCCTGCCTCCTCAGAGATGGGAAATCTCAGATGGGAAATTATTTCCCCGAGGTGGACATGGGTGAAAGAGTCAATTTCCATGACCAAGCCTTTGGAAAACATTTAGCTCCTCAACCCTTGTGACATATATACATCTGTGATGTGAAATATTTACCACAAGCCTCTTTCCTCACTGTCAGCCTGTGTCTGAGCCTTCTGGAATGATTCCCAGGGGGAGGGTGCCTAAATGCTTGGCCCATAGGGAGTGACACTATTAGGAGGTGTGACCTTGTTGGGGTATGGGTGGTCTTGTTGGAGGAAGTGTGTCATTGTTGGGGTAGGCTTTGAGGTCTCCTATGCTTAATCTCTGCCCAGTGTGGAACACAGTCTCCTTCTGGCTGCCTGACAATCAAGATGTAGAACACTCAGCTCCTCCAACATCATGTCTGCCTAGACACCACCATGTTTCCCACCATGATGATAGTGAACTGAGTCTCTGAAACTGTAAGCCAGCCCTAATGAAATGTTTTCCTTTATAAGAGTTGCCTTGGTCATTGTGTCTCTTCACAGCAATAAAAACCTAACCAAGACAAGAGTCAAAGACACCATTATAGGACTCTACATTGGATGGACCCTCCTTAAGGGTGGTTCTTCTCTCTCCCAACAAATCCCTCCAGCTCTGTTTTCTGGGGGCTTTGTAAGCATCTTGTATTCTTCTCATGGACTTCCAACTGTCGCCTCTAACCTAAGCTCTTTAAACTCTGACCCATTATGTCACTGGACACTGTGTCCATTCCATTCTTGACCCCAGGAAGCTTCCCTCTCCAAAGGACCCTAGCCTCATTTGCAGGTTCATTTCTCTTCCTGAATCATTGGCTCTGGACACGTAAAGACTATATTGGGAGTGGGATGTGGGAGCTTGAAATTATGAAAAACAACCATGAGGAGGATTTTGTGTTCTGGCCTTGGTTTCAGGAGGCGGAGCCAGAGACACACCAGAGACACACCAGGAGGGGTGCCAGTTCCCATTCACTGTGTGGTTGTCCCTTCCTTCTTTCCACCCTCCCTTGCTCCTTCCATACCACTAGGGATTGAATCTACAGCTTTATGTATGTGCGTGCTTTACTGAGCTATATCACCAGATTGAAAATGGGATCTGGCTGTTACTCAGCTGATTTTGAACCCATGGGCTCAAGTGAACCTCCTCCTTTAGCCTCTACAGAAGTAGAGACTATAGGTGTGAGCTACTCCAACTGGCTTCTTTTGGTTCTGAGTTGCTCCTCTCTTGCTAGGGCCTTCCCTATGTTAGTCCTTGCAGGACAAGAGGGTCCTAGGATTTGTAAAAGACAGACATCTTCATGATCAATGGATGCCCTTTTCCTTCCTTCCTTCCTTCCTTCTTTCTTTCTTTCTTTCTTTCTTTCTTTCTTTCTTTCTTCCTTTC
>NW_021620771.1:1542551-1550919 GCF_004785775.1 Grammomys surdaster | reverse complement strand
TTTCTTTCTTTCTTTCTTTCTTTCTTTCTTTCTTTCTTCCTTTCTTCCTTCCTTCCTTCCTTCCTTCCTTTCTTTCCTTCCTTCTTTCTTTCTTTTTGTCTTTTGAGACAGGGTTTCTCTGTGTAGCCCTGGCTGTCCTGGAACTCACTCTGTAGACCAGACTGACCTCGAACTCAGAAATCTACCTGCCTCTGCCTCCCAAGTGCTGTGATTAAATGCGTGTGCCTCCACTGCCCGGCGGGATGCCCATTTCTTAACTTGAGGGAGTTCTGTGTGAGAAATGTAGTCAGTCCTCCATCCATGGATCCCACTAACCACAGATAAAACGTACTTGGAGAAAATTTCTTCTGCACCAAACATTTTTGGTTTATTACACAAATAACATAGAGTAACAATTAAATGACATTTATCTTGTTTGAGGTATTATAAATAACCAGAATATTCTTAAAGGACTTTGGAGGATATATGTAGGTTTTAGGTAGCTGGATGTCATTTTATGACCCCTGAGTCTGTATATATGTTTTGGTATCTTTGGGGAATCTTGGAACCGGTCTTTTCAGATAATAAGGAATGATTTTTAGGGTACTTTATCACCAATTTTTGGCACAGAGCTCCTAATCCTGAATAAGATTGTCCTTCATTATTCACAATAAGTAATTAAAAATTTTTTATTTATCAATTTTATATATGTATACATGTGCGCACATGTGCCATGGCATACATGTAGCAGTCAGAGGGCAACTTTTGAGAGTTGGTTCTTATCTTCTGCCTTCTTTCAGTTCAGATCTCTCTTATTTCTGTTGCTGTTCAGTGTACCGCAGACTAGCTGGACCATGGACTCTGGTGGATTCTCCTTTTTGTCTGTCACCTCACCATAGGAATGCTGGGGTTACTGCATCTGGCTTTTTTTTTTCTCTGACAGGACCTCACTATGTAGTCATGTCTAGCCTGAAACTCAGTATGTACACTAGGCTGGCCCTGAATTCACAGATTCACATATCTCTATTTCCTGAGTGTCAAGATCAAAGGCATGTACCTCTACATCTGCTCTGTGTCTGGCTTTTAACATGGGAGCCAGAGATAACACTATGCAAGCACTTTTTCCCAATGAGCCATCTTCCTGAGCCCATAATATTCTCCTTTGACCATACTGGAGTATACTCTTGGGGACTCCCTACAGAACTTCAGGACAGGCCTTATCATTAGTGAAACCAATCGTCTTATTTGAAGATTGGAACTTTCAGCTCCTTTATCCCATCTTAGTAAGGGAAAGAGATTTTCTTTCCAATAGTCACCAATGACCTATAATTCAGTCAGTGTTACTGTTTCAGTCAGTGTTCTATTGCTGTGAAGAGACACTATGACAATAGCAATTCTTATAATGGAAAGCATTTAGTTGGGGGCTGGCTTATGGTTTAAGAGGTTCAGTCCAGTGTGCTATGCCGGAAACATGGCAATATATAGGTAGACCTGGACCTGGAGAAGTTCTACTTCTAGATCCACAGGAAGCAAGAAGAGAGAGACTCTGCCCTTAGAAGGAGCTTTTTGAAACTCCAGAGCCCACCCTCAGTGACAAACTTCCTTCAACAAGGTCACAGCTTCTAATCCTTCCCAATAGTGCCAGATCCTGAATGAGCCTGTGGGGTCCATTCTTACTCAAACCACCACACTAATCTACCCAATGATACTTCCATAAAAATCCCTAAGCCATGTTGCTGGGGAGCTCCTGGGTTGGTGAATACATGGAGCTTGTGGAAGAGAGGTGTACCCAGGGACACTCAAAGCATCTTGTATGGATGTCTTCCTGTGAGATCAAATTCCCGACCCGTACAGTCGTGGCCACCATAAGGAAGTTAGTGTCAGGTTGAATTATGGGGTACTTAGCTGGTGGTGAAGAATCAGAGAGTTGCTTGTGGAAATGATGTAGGGACAGAAGAAGTGCATGAGGGAGGCCAAAGTCTGACTAAGTGCAGCACCGAAGTCTGACTCAGTGCAGCACCGAAGGAGCCTCTGGAGTGGACGTGCAGACAGGTCTGGGAAGACTGGAAGGCTGCTGCAGGTCCAGAAACCAGTGTTTGGGTTGACTCAGGAGAGTCCCAGCTTTCGGTAGGAAGGTCGGGGCTTCTGATAATGAGACGTTGTTTGCAAAGGAAGATGAGGGTGCCTTAGAGTCTGTGTGATTTGATGATCCACAGCCTGGGCCAGACTTTTAATTTTTTAAGAATTATTGATTCGGGCTGGAGAGATGGTTCAGCCATTAAAGGCTAGGCTCACAACCAAAAATATAAGAATCATTGATTCATATTTCTGTATGTATGTGTGTGTGTATGTATATATGTATGTATATATGTATGTATGTATGTATGTATGTATGTACATGTACCTGCATGGCATGAGTGTGGAGGTCAGCGGACAAACCCTATCAAGCTTTATATGGTTGCAGGGATCCCAATACAGTCTTGCTCTGCAAGCTCTTTTCCCCGCTGGGTCATCTCCTGAGTGCTGGGTCCATGTTTTCAATGTAGGGTCTTATCATGCTGACCACCTGCTGACCAGGCTCCCTCTGTGTTAGCTTCTCACTACTGATTGGCATAAAAATGAAAGGAGAAGGGACTTATTTCAGTCTTGGTCAGCTTTGATTCTAGACTCATGGTGGTAGAGGCTATAGTTCATGACAGGCAGGAAGCAGAGAAAGAGAGAGAGGAGAGAGAGAGACAGAGAAGGCACCTAGGACACCCTTCCCCCCAGTGACCTAGTTCCTGGGGCCACTCCCATCTCCTAATGTTTTCAGCATGTCCCCAAATAGTGCCACCAGCTGGGACCAGACCTTCAGTGCACAAGTCCCTTGTAAGGGATGCTTCATATATCGGCTATAATAGGTTGAGAAGGCACAGAGATGTCCTGTATACTCCCCGAGCACTGTCTTCCTCCATTAACAGCCCCACCAAGAGGGAATATCCATTACAACTGATCATCCTACATTGAAGCCTCATTGCCACCCAGACTCCAAAGTTTGCATTAGGGAACATTGTGATGCTGTGTGCTTAGGGGCTTTGGGCTTGTTTGTTATGGCATCTGTCCCTATCACAGCATATTTTCATGGCTGTGTTTTGCCTATTTGTCCCCTGCTGCTCCCAATCTCTGGCAATTGCTGGTCTTTTTTCTGTCTCCAGATTTTTGCCTTTTCTAGAATGCTGTGTACTTGGAATCATACAAGTAGCCTTTCAGATCGGCTTCTTTTGGTGAGCAAAACCCTTCTAATCCCCCCCCCCCGCATCTCCCTCTCCCTCCCATCTCTTTCTGAGACAGGGTCTCACTATCTAGTTCTGGTGGCCTAGAACTCACTATGTAAACCAGGCTGACTCAGAGATCCACCTGCCTCTGCTTCTGGGATTAAAGATGTGGCCACCATGCCAGCCCAAGTCTTAAAAACAAAAAAACAACAAACAAACAAACAAACAAACAATAATAAAAAATGTACCTCCCCTAAAACAACAACAGCAACAAGAACAAAAACTCTTTTTCATTCATGCAAGCTAGGAAAATGAGAAGAAAAGGTGAGTGGAAATGTGTGCATGGGACCCTCCACACACAGATGTGCACTCAAGGATGAGGAAAGTGTGCGTTCATGACAGCTCATGTGGGACCATTAGCTGATGGCTCATACTGGGTAGATTGATAATTGTGTGTTCACCTGTCCAGTCCACAGGAGGA
This sequence comes from Grammomys surdaster, assembly GCF_004785775.1. Classification (NCBI taxonomy): domain Eukaryota; kingdom Metazoa; phylum Chordata; class Mammalia; order Rodentia; family Muridae; genus Grammomys; species Grammomys surdaster. Next base: position 1,547,205 of record NW_021620771.1, on the reverse strand, counting down.
ACAAGTCAAATCCATGCCCCTCACTAACAAAACTCAAAACTCATAATGGCCAAGGAAAAGAGATTTACCCTTCTTGGAGTCCTACTGCAGGATTTGTTTTGTTAATAAAAAAATTCAAGGATCAATATACACTATCTCAGAGGCTGTTCCCAGTCTCTGGTTTGAGAACAGGTGAACCATCTTTTAGGAACAGATTTCCAGGCTGAATAGAAGACAAAAAAAGACAACCCATTGCTTAGCTCAGGTTTGGCATGTGCCAGGAGTCCAGGTCTGGCAATGCTCAGATGCTCAAATACCATGTGTCCTGCCAGGTTATTGCTTCAGGTGCCCAGGGGCTATGAAAGAACTGAGAGTACCCTTGGTGTATCAGCATCTGTATGGAGGGAACAGACACATGATAGCAAGCCCATTGTCAGTGGGCCCAGGTAAGAGATGCTTACCAACAGGCCAGTTTGTAACCTAAGCACTCTTACGTGAGTGCTTCCGGTTAACCTGTGAGGTTGACATGTGAAAATGCTCAGACTACTCAATAGGAATGAGTTTCCTGTAAAACAGGAAAAAATAGAGTTGGACTCCAGGGTGCCATGTTTTCTACTCAGAAAAAGATTGTCTCAGGGCTGGAGAGTCGGTTCAATAGTTAAGAATGCTTGTTGCTCTTGCAGAGGACCTGGATTCTAATACTTGCATGGTGGCTCACAACTGTTTTTTTTTTTTTTGTTTATTTTTTGAGACAGGGTCTCACTATGTAGTTCCGGCTGTCCTGGAACTCACTTTGTAGACCAGGCTAGCCTTGAACTAAGAGACCCACCTGCCTCTGCCTCCTAAGTGCTGGGATTTAAAGGTGTGTGCCACTATCCCTGGCTGGTTCACAACTGTTTGTAATTCCACTCCCACGGAGATCTTCTGGTCTTCATGGACACCATACATAAGGTAGATACACTTATTACCTTCAGACAAAACACTGATACACATAAGATAAAATAGACAGTTCTAAAAAAGTGTTTGTTTTGTTTTTCAAGAAAGGCATAATACAAAGAATTAAGTGGGGGAGGAGAAGAGTCCCTGTGGACTCTGTCTTGTGACACTCAAATCACTGGTTCTGGAGTGTGCGTGTGTGTGTGTGTGTGTGTGTGTGTGTGTCTTTCCCTCTCTCCTTGCCCTGCCTCACTAGAGGGGATAAGATTGAAACGCCTTCCCAGGAAGATTAGGAATAGCACAAAATTGCTTTTTATAAGGAGAAGAAAATGTCTGTAAGCACCACCACCACCACCACCAGCAGACGTGTTGCCTGTCTAGCAGTGTGAGACCACAGGTTCAATCCCCCTCAGTCTTCCAGCCTCATGCAAATTAGGCCATTCAAGAGGCTCTTCATTTTCAGAGCTGGAAACACTGCACCCTCAGTGGAGCCCTGCCCAGCCTGGCCTCACACTGCCCTGAGGCTGTCTGGATGCGCTGGCCCTAGCTCTAAGAATTTGAAAAGTAAAGAAAACCCTGGCCATTTCATCCTAAGATTTCACTCACCCTGGTGTACCGCAGCTGTCATTGCTGACATGACCCTAATAAGACAAATCTTTTGTGGCATTCGGGTTCAAACTTGGGGTCTGTTGTATCCTACTCAAGAGTCCTATGACTAATCCTTCCAACCCCTTCAATATAACAATTACTTAATCAATGAATTTTTATATTAGAAAGGGAATTTATTACGTCAGCTTACCCAATGTAAGTGGAGTAATCCAACAGTGGATACACTGGAGAGGCTGGGAACCAGTAGTCGCTGATCCGTAAGGTTGGGACCTCAGTAGTCCAGTCTGACGCAGGCAGAGGCTGGAGGATTTCTGGAGAGTTGGTGAGAAGGATGGAGGGAAGGATGGCAGCAATAGTGTCCACAACAAAGTAGATGCACTCCTAAGCAAGGACTGAAAGCGGTCAGGCAAAAGCAGCTTATTTATTGAGACAAGGTCTTACGCTGTTGCCCAGGGTACCCTGGAACTCACTTTGTAGCCTGGCTGCTGTAGAGCTTGTGATGATGCTTCTGGAATTACAGACATGAATCACCAGAGTTGGTTCAATATAACAACAAAACAACAACAACAACTAATAGTAATAATAATAATTGCATATACATATATGTGTTTATATGTCTATGACTGCACATGTATGTGTGGCTGTGCACTTGTGTGATGTGTGTTAGCAGCCTGGAACATGTAGCTGTGGTAGAAACAATGAGAGAGACCCTGTCTTAGGGTTTTATTGCTGTGAACAGACACCATGACCAAGGCAACTCTTATAAGGACAACATTTAATTGGGACTGGCTTACAGGTTCAGAGGTTCAGTCCATCATCATTAAGGTGGGAACATGGCAGCATCCGGGCAGACATGGTACAGGAGGAGCTTAGAGTTCTACATCTTCATCTGAAGGCTGCCAGCAGAATACTGGCTTCCAGGCAGCTAGGATGAGGGTCTTAAAGCCCACACCCACAATGACACACCTACTCCAACAAGGCCACACCTACTCAACAGGACCACACCTTCTAATAGTGCCACTCCCTGGACTGAGCATATACAAAACATCACAGACCCTGTCTCAAAAACAAGGTGGAAGGAAAGGACAGATTCTTGAAAGTTGTCCTCTGACCTCCATGCCATGTGTGTCATGACATGCTGTGTCTATACCACGTCCTACTCATACATGTTTTCCTTCGCTCCCTTTCTCCCTCACCTTCCCCTCTCTCTCTCTCACACACACTCATACACACACGTGCACACACACATGTACACACATAACAAGATTTGCCTTAGAGCAGCAGTAACCCTGATCCTGTGGCTCTCACCTAAAGGTGAATGAGTCAATTGCTGGAAAGGAACAGAAATCTAGAAACAGCCTCACTTGCACATCATTTGATTTGAACATAAGTACAAGGCGCCCAGGAAGGAATGGCATTTCATCTGGTGATGTTGGAACAGCTGGATATCCTTGTAGAGTGTTACTTATACCTTGCTTCATATGGCCAGCATCCACAAGCCCCACTGTGGAATGGCGTATCCAGAGCAGAGCTCTGTTCATACTCATGACCCATGGGGAGTTGCGGGACACCAAGCAGGTGATGGCTTAGGGCATTCCTTGTAGGACACAAGCTGACTCTCCACGTGAGTCAGGTTTTGGGGCTGCAAGGGTCTGGAGAGAGAAGGGGGCATGTGACCTGGGTTGTAGGAGGTAAGTGGGCTGGTTTGCTAGAGAGAGCCTGGTGTCTCCCTTAGCCTGAGCTGGATTTTTCAAGATGCATTTTGAGTATTTTTTGAGTATATGTCTCTGCATGGGTGTGTGTATATGAAGGTAGGTACCAGTTGAGGCCAGAGGCATCCGATGTCCTGGGGCTAATGTTACAGGAAACCACCTAATGGACTGGGAAACATCTTCCTCCTGCCTTGGGGTATGGGTGGTAGGTGATCATCTTGTCCTGCTACTACCCCTAACGTACTTCTGTTTGTAAGTCTTCTTCTATTCAGACAAGGTTGGCCAGACAACTGGAATGTACACAGGCTTTCTCAGAAACAATGTGTTCAAAGGCAGGTAAATGACAGAATAGACATTTTCAGAGGCATAAATGCTTCGTTGGCAACTGTTTTCTTTTAAAGCTTTTAAAATTAGGTTTATCCATTCGAGTTTGTGAGTGTTTTGCCTACATTTATGTATGTGCACTGTGTGATTGCCTGGTGTCCATGGCTGTGAGCCATTGTGGAAGTTGAACCTTGGTCTTCTGCAAGAACAACACGTGCTCTTGATGGATGAGTTATCTTTCTAGCCCCTTAGATGGCTATCTTAATGACCTAGTATATTCTACAGGGTTCAGAGCATGTGCGTCCGAAAGATGTTCCCACTCCTATTTTGTCTCCTATGAGCTGAATGATCTTGGACTCAACTCCAGGTCCCACAAGCCTCAGGGTGGCATATGTATCTGAATTCCCAGACACTTGAGAAACTGAGGCAGGAGGATGATTTGAGGCCAAGATATTTATGGCCTGCATGGACACTTTATCAAGATCACCCCCACTCCACATCTTTCTTTTTTTTTTTTAAGATTTATTTATTTATTTTATGTATTCACCATTGCTCTCTTCAGACACACCAGAAGAGGGCATCAGATCCCATTAAAGATGGTTGTGAGCCACCATGTGGTTGCTGGGACTTGAACTCAGAACCTCTGGAAGAGCAGTCAGTGCTCTTAACCGCTGAGTCATCTCTCCAGCCCCACATCATTCTTTAAATTTTTTTATTACACTTATTTATTTCAGGTGTTTGAATTTACCTGTATGTTTGTATGTGTACATGTGTGTGCCTGATGTATGTAGAGATCAGGGAAGATGTTGGATCTTCTGGAACTGGGGAATTATGGATGGTTGTGAATCACAGTATGGGTTCTGGGAACTGAGCCTGAGTTCTCTGCAAGAGCAAGTGCCCTTAACTGCTGAGCTGTCTCCAGCCCCGGGGAACAGCTGGGGTCAGCTCTCCCGTGCTATCTCCTGGGTCCTCAGGACCAAACTTAGGTCATTAGACTTGGTGGCAAATATCCTTACCTGCTGAGCCATCTCACCAACCTGAAATCAATCAATCTCTCTCTTTCTCCCTCCCTCCCTCCCTCCCTCCTTCCCTCC
>NW_021620771.1:1540723-1542151 GCF_004785775.1 Grammomys surdaster | reverse complement strand
CCCTTCCTCCCTCCCTTCCTCTCTCTCTCTCTCTCTCAAGATTTTTAAAATTTATTTTATGTATATGACAAGTACTCTGTAGCTGTCTTCAGACACACCAGAAGAGAGCATCAGACCCCATTACAGATGGTTGTGAGCTACCATGTGGTTGCTGGGAATTGAACTCAGGACCTCTGGAAGAGCAGTCAGTGCTCCTAACCTCTGAGCCATCTCTCCAGTCTCCTCATCTCTTGAAAAATAAATACAGTGTAAGTGATAGAAATATTCCTTTAAAGTGGTTTAATGACTACCTCCTGTGTGCCAGGCCTTGTTCCAGATGCCTGGCTGTGCCCATGAACCTCACATTCTGGGAAGCTGTGCCAGTCATCAGTTTTTGAAAGAATTCAGAGACAATACACAAACTGTGCACACAGCTCAGCCTGGCCTCCAGCAGCCACTGCTACCTCATCACTCTCTTCTCTATAGTGTGTCTCCCATGACAACAAAAAATAAATACGTTCTCATAAAGGAGGGAGCCTGTGTAACCTTGAACTTATTGGCAAGAGGTTGAACCTTTTGGAATAAAGACAGAGGGGAAAGGCTGGGGAAGGAAAGGCCTCTGAGTGCATAATCACAGGGGTTAAGTCAGCCATGAAATTAGCAAAGGGTTCATCTGACTTCCTTCCATTCAGATCTCTGTGTCTGGGCTTCACATTTGCTGAGATAAATGTCTCCCGTGGGGTTACCCCATATCTTCAAGGGAAGGATTCTTTCCTGGAGTCACTATTTTCAATGCTGAACAGAATACAAGATTCTGCTGCTGATCCAGCCCTAATGCCCTCTGTCCCTCCCTGCATCACAGGTACACTCTCTTCTCCAGATCAAGAACATAGATCAACTCTCCTACAAAGCACCAAGCACAGCCTGGCTCCACCCACTTGCTCTAGTGCCTGCACTGCTGAGAAAGAGCCTGAGACAAGGGATGGAACTCTCTCAGTGGCCCTGTCTTCCCTCTATCTATTGCACCTGTCCCTGATCATTGTGCCCAGCCTCAGCCTTGGGCTGGATAGCAGGCTCCTAGTTCACATCCAAGTAGCGCCCTCAGCTTCCAGACAATCTCATTCATATCGAACAGCCCAGAAGAGGAGGCTAGCAACCGAATTTGTGAAACAGCCAAGAAGCCCACCTCCACCAGTTACTCTCTGTAGGTCTCCAGATGTACTGGTTATTTTCCTCTTGCTAGAGGGTGATGGAGTCGTAGGGTCTGAGCTTCCTGGCCTGACATCCCAGCATCTTTCCCTCCCCTCCCTTCCACTGCATCATCCCCAGATCATGGCCCTTCTCCTGCCACTCCCAAAGGTCTTATTCTCCTGCCTTTGATGCACCTTGGGGCTTGGACTGACTCTCTCTCTCTCTCTCTCTCTCTCTCTCTCTCTCTCTCTCTCTCTC
>NW_021620771.1:1506542-1540713 GCF_004785775.1 Grammomys surdaster | reverse complement strand
CTCTCTCTCTCTCTCTCTCTCTCTCTCTCTCTCTCTCTCTCTCTCTCTCTCTCTCTCTCTCTCTCTCTCTCTCTCTCTCCAAGGTTTCCTTTGCTCTCTGCAGCTGGCTCTGTAGACTAGGCTGACTTTAACTCTGCCTGCCTCTGCCTCCCAAATGCTAGGATTAAAAGCCTCCCCCCCTCCCAATTTGGGCTTGTACTTTCTAATTGCTCTCATGGAAGTACAATATGCTTCCCGTCCTTTAAGCAGAGGTGGAAGGAGCCTTGTGCTCACATAATTCAGCCAAGGCGTGCTGATGGAACAAACGCCCTGCACTTCAGCGGCTTTTGGCCTATAGGGATGATTTTTGCCCAGATGCCCTTGTCTCAGGAGACTGTAACAGTCTCAGCTTTGCACAAGTCTGCAGTATCAGAGGCTCAAGGTAGAGATTCGGGCCACATTCAGGGCCAGTGGGGCTTGTGGGGAAGGGTGATATCACCTTGTCTTTTCACATTCTGCTCCGAGGAGGAGGAGGCCATCTAGATGTACTGGTGTCTCTTTGGCCAAAGCAACCTTGTCATCGCCTTCTGTGTGGGTACGATGTTGATCCTGATGGGGAGGGCCTGGTAGGGGAATGGCAGGAACCCAGATCCTACTGTGCACTTCAGAGTAGGTCATTCTGGGATAAAAATTCTCCCATTATGAAGGCTTAGACACAGTTCAGGGGCCAGGGGAGCATTCCTCCATTCCTGCATAGTTGGAAGCAAAGTGATCTGACCATTTCATAGGAATCAACGCTCTGAGAAGATGGGCAGAGAGACACAGGCTGCTCAGGGAAACAGCTGGCATGCTGAAGAGCCCAGAAAACAGAGACTGGTCAGGAGGGCAAGTCCCCACAGGTGAGGGGACCAGAGGTGGCAGGTGACTAGAGGAGGGAGTGAAGTCCGAGGAGGGGAGGGTGAGCACAGTGTCTCTGGGTGGTTGGTCTCAGTTTTTGCCCCACAGAATCCACTCTTGAAAGCCTACCTCTAGGCTACCTGGGCTTGTTTAGGGTTAGAGAGAATTCATTGTTGATGGTCGGACCTGACCTTTATGTTCTCATTTTCCTGCCATGATCCAGGGCTCCCAGAAGGTAGCCCGGGCTGCCCACTTGAAGGAGACAGAACCAGCTTCCAAAGGTCAGAGGCTTTCTTCACAGTGCCTCCTGGACCCAGGGGACCAATGAGCTACTTCTACCACATGCTTTAGTTAATCAATTTCAGCCTTTCCCCAGACTCCAAATTAGGATACCCAGGAAGGACAAGGCCCATCCTCAACCTAGACATGGCACCTAGGTCCTCAAGCCCACAGGCAGGGGATATAAGCATCACACACGTGCTCCTTCTGGGGATATCACAGAGCTGTATCTTTGGGGGGCTCTCAGAGACCCTGGGTGCATCAAGAAGGTAGGGTGGCTTCAGTGGGGGTAGGGGCAGGTTTGGTGCAAGATCATGAGCAGAAGGGGACTGCAACAGTACTAAGCAGGTCCCTGTAACACAGCTTGGGGTTTATCCCATGGGCCCGGGAACATCAGTTCCTAACTACAAACAGGAAGAAGCATGCTGGGCCCTCAGGATGTCATAAGGGATGGCAAATACTTTCATGTAGCACAGGGTAGAAGCAGAATGAGTACTGGACTCAGAGCTGCAGGTCTTAAGTTCAAACCCTGCCTCTGCAAGTCATGACTCTCTGTCCCTGAGGATCCGACTCATCTGAGCTTTTGTGAAATTGGGGTGAACTGCCTTCATCACACAACAGGATGGCAAGAAAGCTCTTCGTGATCCCCAGCTTCTCTACACATGGGACAGCGGATCCTGACTGAACATTTCACACTCATGTTTCAGGAAGGAATGAGAGACTCTCCCTAGATATGTGGAGAGTCCTGAAGGGATGTCATTTGATGGACTTGTCCTTCCTTGACTTAAGAACCTCAGCATTTTCCTCTGCAGACCCCCAGAGGACAGTGAAGAAGCAAGAGTAAAGCAAGAGTGTTAAGAAGTCTTGGGAATGTTCTGCTGACCCTTCCTGATCCCAGTGAGATCAGGAAAGCATGGCATCTGGCCCTCCTGAGGGGGTGGGAAGAGTCAAGAGACACCAGTGTAGGCTCCACAGTGGAACCTTACTCCATGCTCCTGCACACAGCACTGTGTGCAAAGACCTGCACACCAATGTCTAAGAGCTAGGAAGTAAATATCAGGCTGGGTGTGGTAGCTGGGGCAAGAGGGTCATGAACTCAAGACCAGGCTGGGCTGCGCTGTGAGACCCTGCCTCAAAACGTAACAGAATCATCCCTCCCCTGCACACAAACAAGCAAAGATATAAAACAGACTGCCCATTCCCACTAACACACACCCTGCTGATGTTAAGAAAGTGAAACACATCTTTGGGGAAGGACAAAGTGACCAATTCTTAAGCTCCAGGACAAAGTAGCTACTGAGAGCAGACAGAACACTCCGATCCACACATTTTAATGCTCCCTGGGGATTTTATAGCCTGGGAACACAGCCCAGGACTCCATGTTAAGTATCACCAAGCCTGGGTTGGTGCTTTGATGTTACAACCTGCACAGCTTTGGTCTTGACAAGACTGAGGTGACAGGGAATGAAGAAATGACAGACGCAGGTAACATAAAGCTGGGACCAATGAGCCATGTGCTCAGATGGGACAGCAGCAGCAGCCTGCACTGGAGACTCAATATGTTATTATATACAGCTGGGTGAGGAGGCCACCGAGCGACTCTTGGTAGGGGAGCAGTCTTGGGCTGTGGCCATCTTGGAGATGTGTGCTTGGACACTGATTGTTACTTCCTGCACACGCTGTCAATATCCGTGCTTGGACCTGGGGAACACCTTGCCATTCTCATGGGTCCGAGGCGTTAGAGTCCTTGACATGGCTGTGCTCATACCAACAACAGACATTGACTCTGGACTTCATCTGCCTCCCACGCTTCAAAGTGTACATTTATTCTTGGCTCCAAACCAAATCGAATCCTTTCTGCTTTCACTTGGCCATATGCAAATTGCATCACTGATACAGGAACATCTGTTAATTAAAGGGAGGAATTTGAATAGCCTCAGAAGGTCTGCTGCATGGCCACCTGCCCCTTGACCAAGCATGAAGGGGGCAGGTGGGTGTGTACCTCCTTCTTGATGATTTTCCGTTTAATTTGCTTTTGCATATTTTGGGCTTCATGTGTGAGTTAACACAAATGGTGCCCTACATATCCACGCTTCTGCAATATGCTCTCTCTGCTTAATATAATCGGGGAAGAACTTTCTATCTTAGTACATACAGGGCAGCCTCATTCCTAAGGAGACGAATACTAATCATTTATTTGCACTTTTCCATGTTGATAGGCATAGGGGTTATTTCATTTTATATATTTGTACTGTGATTACAGACAGTTCTAAAAGGAGCGTCCTTTGTAACTCTGTGTAGGAGGTGGGAACTCTTGGTCTAGGGTTTGCACATTTTGGTTTTAATAGCTATGCTCTCTTGTCCTTCAAACACTTCCCAGACTATATCCTCACCATGTTCATCCACTGACAAATTCACATGCTCTCTGTATGTTGCCGTTGCCCATGTTTTAATGGCTCTAGTGTTGGGAATTCTTCTCAGAGTCACCTGAGCTGTTGGTTTACCTCACTGATGTGTCAGGGTGTGCTTTGTCTGTCAAATGCTCCTGTGTGGCCTCCCCTGACTTACCTTTTTTGAGTTAAAATTTGAAGTTAGCGTACGAAGTAATGAGTTTCATTATGGTGGCTTCATAAATATATCGCTATACTTCTTTAATTTTTAAATTTGATGGGTTAGGTGTTTTGCCTGCTTGTATATCTGTGCATCACGTGTGCCTGGTGCCTGCAGAGGCAGAAGAGGGCATCTGGGTCTGGAGTTGCAGATGGTTGTGAGCTGCCATGTGGATGCTGGGACTTGAGCCCCCACCCTCTGGAGAGCAGACCATGCTTGTAACTGTGGAGCCATCTCTCCAGCCCCAGTATACGTAACTCTTACTGTCCCCACCTGCCTGCCCCTCTTGCTTTCCCCTTCCTTCCCCCAAATAGTTCCTCACACTGTGGTGTCCTCTACTACACTCTACTGCTCTCTTCGCCTTTCTCCCACCCCCTTCCCTTTTTAGGTCTCCTTTTTAATTTCACCACACAGCTGGACAAAAAAAATCCCCGTGTGCGTGTGGGATTTTTGTGCATTTTCTTTATCCGTTCATCTGCTGCTGGATGGCTACCCTTGTTCCATTTCTTAGTTACTGTGAGTAGGACAGTGGTAAGCATGGCGATGGGACCGTCTCTGTGGAATGGTGACTTAAGTTCTCCAGGTATACACACCTGGGAGGGGCGTAGCTCATTACGTGGCAATAGTTCTATTTTTAGTTTTTGGAGGCACGTCCACACAGAATTCTATACTGGCTGAATATGATGGTTAGTGTTGTCTGCTTGATAGAATCTAGACTCAGCTGAGAGATGGGCCTCTGGCATGCCTATGGGGATTATCTTGATTCACTGATGTCAGAAGACCCATCTTAATTTTTAAAAATTTTATTCATTTTTAAGTGTGTGTGTGTATGTGTGTATGTGTGTGTGTGCGTGTGTGTGTGTGTGTGTGTGTGTGTGTGTGTGTATTTACTGCCCATAGATGCCAGATGCAAGAAGAGGGCATCAGCTCCTCTGGCGCTGGAGTTACTAATTGTTATGAGCCACCATGTGGATGTTGGGAATCAAACCTGGGTCCTCTGCAAGAGCAGCCAGTGTTCTAACCATTTAGCCATTTTTCAACACCTCCCCCATCGTAATATTTTATATTACACTCCATGTTTGTGTGTGTGTGCATGTGCATGTGCATATGCATGTAGGTTTGGGTGCCGTGGGGTTTGTGTAGAAGTCAGAAGACAACTTGCTGGAGTCAGTTCTCTCTTTGGATCCTCGGATCAGTCTCAGCTGCTGCTGCTGCTGAGCCATCTGAATCGAGGGTAAGACCATTCCCTGGGCCGGGAATTCTGGAGAATGGGAAGTGGGCAGTTGTGTGTATTCATCACTGTCTGCTGTCTTCAGCCATAATGTGGCCACCTGCTTCCAAGTGCCTTGACTTCCCCATGACGGGTAATGGTTTTATTATACTGTGAGCTAAAACAAACCCTCCCTCCCTGAAGTCATTTTTTTTTTTTTTGTTATTTTATCACAGCAACAAGAAAAGAAACAGATATTTACATTTCTCTCAGTGGTGAATAAGGACTCCTCTTTCTCCGTATCTTCTTTGGCACGTGTTTCCACTTATGTTCTTGATGACAGTCACTTTGAGTGTCATGAGATGGAATGTCAAAGCAGCTTTAGTTTGCATTTCCTGGATGCCTAATCACACCGAACACCTTCCCAAGTGTGTGTCAGTCATTTGTACTTTGGAGAGTTGTGTGTCCAGTTTACCAGGCTATTTATTGATTGATGATTTTTTTTGAGGGAACTTACTTAACTTTTGCAGTTTTTCATATGTTCTAAATATAAATCTCATCTCTGATATGTAGCTGGCAAAGATCATTTTCTCATTCTATAATCATTTTGGTGATTATTTATTTTTTTGTTTTGTTTTGGTTTTGGTTTTTCGAGACAGGGTTTCTCTGTGGAGCCCTGGCTGTCCTGGAACTCACTCTGTAGACCAGGCTGGCCTCGAACTCAGAAATCCACCTGCCTCTGCGTCCCAAGTGCTGGGATTAAAGGCGTGCGCCACCACCGCCTGGAATCATTTTGGTGATTATTATTATTTGCTGTGCAGAAGACTTTCAAGTTCATGCCATCTCATTGGTCAGTTCTTGGAATTACTCTTGTGTTATCCAGTCTTTCAAAAAGTTCTCGCCTACCGTTCTGTCTTAAGTGTTAGACCTATATGTTGTGCTAGTGGCTTCTGGTCTTCAGGTCTGTCTCTATCAGTCCAGTACGTTTTCAACTGGTTTTTTGGAGGCTGACAGGTACAGATGGAGTTTCAGTCTTCTACAGAGACAATCCAGTTCTCCCAGCATCCTTGGTCAAGAGACCATCGTCATGTCTCACAGTGCTGGCCTTACAGTCTCTTCACTTAAAAATACATTTAAAAATCCTTTCTTTAATTTTACACTTTATAGCTTACCTTAAATTTGCCATAGGTTGTTTGTTTGTTTGTTTGTTTGTTTTTGAGACAGAGTCTTTACATAGCCCTTTCTGTCCCGGAACTCACTACGTAGACCAGGTTGGCGTCAATATCACAGAGATCCACCTGCCTCTTCCCAACCCCCACGTGCTGGGATTTAAAGTGTGGGCCACTAGGCCTGATTTGCCATAGTCTTGTAAAACTTTAATTGATAGATTGTTTCTTTTTTAAAAAATATGTTTTTAATTGAGATAGAATCACTAAAATAGAATCACGTCTCTCTTTCCTCTCTCCAATTCTACCAGTGTTCCTTCCACTCTCGTTGATAGTCTCATTCTTGATTATTTTTGTTACTTATGTGTACACACACACACACACACACACAAAACTAGGACACTGTTATGTTTTGTTGTTAGTGTGTATATGGTGTCGGGGCTGACCACTATGCACTGGACAACCAATAAAGGGAGGCTGGTCCGTGGGAGAGCTTAACTCTCCTCTCAGAAGTCATTAGTTGCCTATAACTCTTTGTCTAGGAGTGGGAGCCTGTGGGAAATTTTCTCTCCCAGTCTTATGCAACCGTTTCCATGAAAGGTTGTTTCACAGCAGACTTCCCAGCGTTCTGACTTTTGCAGTCTTTCAGGCTCCTTTCTCACAATATTCCCTGAGTCACAGATGCAGGCTGTAATCTATGGAGGCGTCTATTAGGACTGGCCTTCTAATGATCCATTGATCTCTGTATTGTGTCCAGTTGTGGTTTTCTGTAATGGATTCCGTTTGCTGCAAAGATTGGCTTCTTTGATGAGGGGTGGTGGCTCCTGTTGAGTAGGCTGTAAGTCCTAGTAGACAGCTGTTGGGGACCATTGACTTGTGAGCGTCACATTGCTTTAAGATATCTTGTCATGCTGGTCAGTGCTGAGGATTTTAGGTATTGTGTCTGGATTGAACTGTTTAAGTGCTTTTCTCCCTTGGTAACTTGCCTAGTATTTTCTGGTACCATAGAAACAGACAACCAGGACTTCAAAAAACTGAAAAGCTTCTGTACAGCCAAGGAAATGCTCAACTGTGTGGAAAAGAAAGCCAATGGAATAAGAGAGAATCTTTGCCAGCTGTACATCTGACAAAAAATTAATGTCCAGAGAAGAGAGAGAGAGAGAGAGAGAAAGAGAGAGAGAGAGAGAGAGAGAGAGAGAGAGAGAGAGAGAGAGACAGAGAGAGGATGTGTTGTCAAGGAATCAAATGGCTCGATTAATAAATGGGATGGGGTGCTGGAGAGATGGCTCAGTGGTTAAAAGCACTGACTGCACTTCCAGAGGTCCTGAGTTCAAATCCCAGCAACCACATGGTGGCTCACAACCATCTGTAATGAGATCTGATGCCCTCTTCTGGTGTGTCTGAAGACAGCTACAGTGTATTCATATATAATAAATAAATAAATCTTTAAAAAAAATAAATGGGATAGGAAATCTAAACAATTCTCAATAGAATAAATACAGATAGTCAAGAAATATCTCAAAAAAGAATATATCTATTCTTCAATATTAGGGAATTGCAAATGAAAATGGTTTTGAGAGTTCATCTCACCCCAGTCAGAATGGCTAAGATCAACAGAACAATTGGCAACCAATGCAGCTGAGATCATGAGGAAGGGGCCTCGCTCCCTGTGAGGAAGGGGCCTCACTCCCTGTTGGAGGTTACAACCTGTTACAGTCACTCTGATAATCAACATGGAGAATCCTCAAAGAATTAATCTACCATATGACCCACCTAGACTATTCCTTGGCACGTGCCCTACAGGACTCAACATCCTACTCCACAGACACTTGCTCAGCCATCTTCACAGCTGCTCTATACACAATGGCCAAGAAACGGAAACACCCTAAGTATCCTTCAGCAAATGAATGGATAATGAAAATGTGCTATCTACACACTATCAAATACTATTCAGCTCTAAAGAAAAACCAGACTATGAAACGTGCAGGTAAGTGGATGGAACTGTGTGAGGTAACACAGACCCAGAAAGACAAAAGCCACATGTTCCCGTTCATCTGAAAATCTCCAGTGGGGTGGGAGCTTGGGGGGAGTAGGGACCTGAGAAGGGACTAGCAATACACAGATGGTATGAGGTGGAAAGTGGAAAGATGGGGAGGGAGATCAAGACAGTAAGAAACACCAAGGCTGTCTGATAAAGCCACAAGGAATCAATCACACTATTTTATATATATCTACCTGAAATGACACATAATACACATAAGTGTATACACAAAGAGAGAGAGGGGGGGGGGAGAAAGAGAGAGGGGGGGGCAAACCCAGAGCCCCGCCCGAATGAGAGAGTGTTAAGCTAGTTGGGCTGACAATGTTTCTTACAAGAACCATAGATTATTTTCTCTGTATAGGTGTTTGGTCTGCATGTATGTCCTATGGGTGCTGGGAATTGAACCAGGATCCTCTGCAATAACAGCCAGTATTTTTACCCTCTAACCTATCTCTTCAGCACCAATTTGACATAGTCTTTGGTAGACACATTGACTTTTTTAGTGCTGTGAGATAGCTGTTTATTTATGATGTTACAAATGTAGTTAGTCAATGTAGCGTCTTTTTCTAGTGTTGAGGCCTGTCCTCAGGTCTCATGCATACAAACACTCTAACAAATGAGCGGTGCCTCCCAGTTTTTATTTATTTATTATTTATTTTTAGTTATTTATTAATTTTTTTGAGACAGGGTTTCTCTGTATAGCCCTGGCTGTCCTGGAACTCACTCTGTAGATTAGGCTAGCTTCGAACTCTAACTCAGAAATCCACCTGCCTCTGCCTCCCAAGTGCTGGGATTAAAGGCGTGCGCCACCACTGCCTGGCAAATTATTTTTTCTTTATTTTATATGTAGGGGTTTTGTGCATGCATGCATGGTTGTGTGCCACAAACTTCCAGTGCCCACAGGAAGCAGATGAGGGCATTGGAGATACAGACAGTGGGTAAACTGCCATGTGGGTTCTAGGAACTGAACCTGGGTCCTCTGGAAGAGCAGCCAGTGCTCTTGGCCACTGAGCCATCTCTCCAGCCCTGCCTCCCAGTTTTTAAACAGGCCATTTTGTCTGTTTTTTTTTTTTTTTTGAGACAGGGTTTCACTATGCCTCCTTGGCTAGTTTAATTCACGTTGTATATCTGGCTGGCTTAAAGACTCACAGAGATCCACCCACCTCTGCCTCTGCCGCCAGAGTGCTAGGCTGGGGTTAAAAGTGTGTGCCACCGTCTGGAGACCATTCCACCTGGGTATCCATCCCATGTGCAGTCACCAAAGGTAGATGCTGATGTGGAAGTCAGGAAGTGCATGCTGACAAGAGCCTGATATAGCTGTCTCCTTAGAGGTCTGCAAGAGTCTGACATATTCAGAGGCAGATGCTCACAGCTAACCATTGAACTGATCATGGGGTTCCCAATGGAGGAGTTAGAGTGAAGACTGAAGGAGCTGAAAGGGTTTGGGGCCCCATGAGGAGAGCATCAATACCAACGAACCAGAGCTCCCAGGGTCTAAACCACCAGCCTGGGAGCACTTAGGGAGGGATCCATGGCTCCAGCTGTATATGTAAGGGAGGATGGCCCTGTTGGGCATAGGTGGGAGAAGAGCTCCTTGGTCTCATGAAGGCTGGACGCCCCAGTGGGTGGGAATTTGAGGGTGGGGAGGTGGCAGTGGGGGGGGGTAGGTAGGGACACATCTGCAGAGAAGCAGGAGGAGGGGTGAGGGGATAGGGATTTCCTGGGTGGGGGAGGCAAGGGGTATGGGGATAACATATGAAATGTAAATAAAACATCCAATAAATAGCTGGGCGGTGGTGGCACATGCCTTTAATCCCAGCACTTGGGAGGCAGAGACAGGTGGATTTCTGAGTTCGAGGCCAGCCTGGTCTACAGAGTGAATTCCAGGACAGCCAGGACTACACAGAGAAATCCTGTTTCGAAAAAACCAAAAAAAAAAAAAAAATCCAATAAAAAAAAAAGTGTGTGCCACTACCCCTGGGCACTTTCAATTTTTAAGAAGCTTCTAAATGTATGTACCGGTTTCAGGACACTGTTCTCTTTCAAAGTGATTATATATTTTTTATATCATTTCAATTATAATAGTTTATTATGTATATTATTAATTAAATTTCTTCTTTGGCAGTTTTATACATTATATACTGCATTCTGATTACTCCTGCTTCTTCTTTACTTCCATCCCACTCCTATCAACCGTCTGCCTCCTACACATCCCCTTCCCATATTCCTGCCTTTTATTTTGCTGCCCACTGAATCTAACCAGGGCCATCCATGTGACCATGGGTTTGAGACTATCCACTGGAGGCCTGTGAGCTCCTCCGTGGACACAACAGAAGACATTGACCACTTCCTCCCCGACTCTCTGCATACCCAATAGTTCAACATGGAGGGCTAGGGTCCTACCATCTCCTCCCCGACTCTCTGCATACCCAATAGTTCAACATGGAGGGCTAGGGTTCCACCGTCTTCCCGTTCCCATCTGACTGTTGACAGGACCAGTCTTGTTGAGGCTCAGGCAGCTTCTGTCCACTCATGATTGCCATGGCTGTCACATGCTATAGGTGGCACTTGGCAGGCCCCCTCTCTGTCTTCTGGCTCTTAGATTTTTTTCCTGCCTCTTTGTGATAGTTTGTTACATAGTTGGTGTCTGTGAATTCTTACCTCTTTGCTTTTCTTTTTTGAATACTGCCTTTACTATTCTTGAATGTTTTCACCTTCATGAATTAGTCTGTTAGTTACACAGGGAAATTTCTATTTGGTGGTAGTTGATGCTGAATTTGATGAAACTGGAAAGGTTGACATTTGTATCATGTTTAATCCTCCCATCAAGGAACACGACCTATGTATTTTATTTATTCATACAGTTTCCATTAAAATGCATATATATGCCCTCCGGAAGACCCAACGAGCAGCTGAAAGAGTCAGATGCAGATATTTGCACCCAACCAATGGACAGAAGCTGCTGACCCCTGTGGTTGAATCAGGGAAAGGCTGAGAGAAGCTGAGGAGGTGGGCGACCCTGTAGGAGGACCAGCAATCTCAGTTAATCTGGACCCCTGAGATCTCTCAAACACTGGACCATCAAAAAGGCAGGATATACCAGCTGATATGGGGCCCCCAACACATATACAGCAGAGGTCTGCTGGGTCTGTGTTCAATCAGAGATGAACACCTAACCCTCAAGAGACTGGAGGCCCCAGGGAGTTTAGAGGTCAGGTGGGGTGGGGGGTGGGGGTAGGAACAGCCTTGTGGGACAAGTGAGAACAGGGGGGTGGGTTGGAGGTGTGGGATGTGTAACAGTCAGAAGGTGGAGGGGGGCAATAAAATCTGGAGTGTCAATAAATAAATAAATAAATGCATATATCTGTGTATATATATGTATGTATACACACATATATGACCTATAATCTTATCTGGGCAGGCTCCGCCTCATTTTGATGGCTTTACCCCGGCTGCAGTGTTGAGTTGCTGTCATGATTGACACCTGTCTTTGTATATTATAACTAACCATAGCTGATAGCTGGGAGGCTTGGTGCAGGCAGGCAGCCACTTAATGGATTTGATTTGTTTTGTTTTGTGACCTAGTTTTTCTTTAGGGGTTGTTAGTTCAATTTTCTAGATACAGAGTGTATTGTTTGACAGCGTTTCAGGGTAAATCCTGACTCCTCTTCCTCACTTCCAACCTTGTCATTCCTATTGACTGTGGCCATCTTGCTTGTTTGGATTATTGTGTGTAGTTAAAAATGGATTTTACTTTAAATCAATAATAGTAATAATAGTAATAATAATATAATAAAACAAGAACAAAATTATCCATGGGCGTTTTAAACCTCAGTCTCAGAAAGAGCTACAGTCCGAGTCAGAGTTTGTTTTTTCCGAGCCTGGGCATCAGATAGAGAGCTTTGGGCAGGTGAGGCCAGCCCTGTACTGAGCTCCGACCCAGGCCTGAACCCACGTTTCTCTTTTGATCTTGAGATAGGATCTTGCTACGTGCCCTAGGCTGCCCCCAGTTCACATAGGGCTGGGATTACAGGAGTGCATCTTCAAGGCAGTTTTGTTGTGACTTTCAGAACTTGTGTTTAAACCCATCTTAGTGCTGTCCCGTAGCACTACGTCCTAGTCCCAAACCAGATAGTCTGGAAGTGAAGAAGGCAGCACTTTTTGTTGACTCAGTGTCTCTGAAGCCTGGATTGGACTGGAAGTCCCTGTGTAGCTCAGGCTACAGTCCAGCTCAACCTCCTGAGTGTTGGGATCACAGGTGTCAGCCTTTGGGTCCAGCTTTACAGGTGACTTTGATGACTCCTTTTACTTGAAGCCGTGACTTGAGGTTGCCCCAGTGCTGTGAAGTGGCTTCCCCTTCCCCCACCTTCTTTGGGAATGCTGGGAACTTCCCTTGCAGATTTCCAGATATTCGTGGAGAACTTGGCTTCAGGCTTCCTTGGAGTTTGTATTGGGACTTTTCCCCCCATCCCCAGTGAGATTTCTTTTTCTATGTCAGTTGCATTTTTTTATTGGATGTTTTATTTACATTTCATATGTTGTCCCCTTACCCTATCCCCCACTCACCATTCAGTTGCATTTTTGACTTGTTCTCTGGGCCTTTACCTGAGGTCTAGACTCTGACACGTCTAGTGTCTTTACATTTGGCAGGGCCATCCTCTTTTTGCCAAAAAGGTGTGTTGGGACCAAGACTCTTGTTTGGAGATGCTCTTCTGGTTTTTTTGTTGTTTTTGTTTTTGTTTTTTTGTTTTTTTCAAGACAGGGTTTCTCTGTGTAGCCCTGGCTGTCCTGGAACTCACTCTGTAGACCAGGCTGGCCTCAAACTCAGAAATCCGCCTGTCTCTGCCTCCCAAGTGCTGGGATTAAAGGCGTGCACCACCACCACCCTGCTGGAGACGCCCTTCTTGTGACATACCCCCGAATCTTGCCATTTCCCTCAGCTGTGGTAATAGAAGGGATTCCATGTACTGATTCATCTTCTTAAGGTTAGGCTCTTGTGGTGATTTTTTTTCCTTCCAGGACCCAGGGTCCTTCACCATTGATTTTCTGTGCCTTGTCACTTTGAAGTAGGGTCAAGGAAAGCTTCTTAGTCTTTTGTGTCAACTTTCAATTTTTCTTCAACTTAGTTTTCATAATATTTTATCTTTTTCTTTTTTTCCTTTGACTTTCTTCAGACTGTGGAAAGATATTATACAATCTCAAGAGCTGACAAGTGAAAAGAGAAAAGGAAGCTGTCTTCTCAGTTCTCAGGAACAGGTTTCAGGCTGTTCTCTGAAAATTTTGAAGTGTTTCCTCAGCCGTGGAGTCCACAGTGGTGGGCGGAGTCTGCACTCCTTCTCAACTGGAGAGGAGTGTCAAAAGAACCACTTTTAGAAATGTGTGTGACAGTCCCACCTACACATCTTCAGACCAATTCTTACCCAGGTTTCCAGGAACTGGAATGTTTGCCTGCTGATAGAAATGCTTCTTGTGTAGTACAGGCTAGCCTGGGACTCTCCATGTAGCCAAGGATGACCTTGAATTTCTGATTCCCTCTCCCAGTGCTGAGATTACAGGTGTGTCCCACCATGCCTGGTTGTTTTGTAGGGATTGAACCCAGGCCTTCAAGCATGCAAGATGAGGACTCTCCTAACTGAGCCCCATCCCAGACCCTTCTGGCTCTCTAGTCTGTCTGGTGCAGTCAGAAGCTGCTAGAGTCAGGGCATAGGTGGTGGTGGCTAAACCAAACGTGGGGGAGGCTGAACTCTCAGTTGCTGCTTCACCAGAGCAGACCCACGTGTGCAAGCAGGAGGCGAAGGTTCCCGTATGTTGCTCTTCATGCTGTCCTATCATTTCCTCCTCTATAATATATAGTTTCTAACCTCTGCGTGCTGCTCAGACAGCGGCCCACTGGGACTTACTGAACCTGCTTGTCTTTCATCTTTCCCGATATTCCCCATTTCTGTTCTCTCTCAGGGATCTGACCAGATAGAGCCAAACAAGGGAAGAAGCAGGCCTACTCGGCATGGAACTCCGAGTGTCCCACAAGTGACTGTCCAACTTTCAGAACTCAGCTGTGTTTGGAGCGTCCATCTTGGATTTGTGTATTTGATTTCTATTTTATCTTTCTTCCTTATCAACTACCTTATTTAACTTTTTGGGGCTTATTTTAAATGTGGCTGTCTGGTTTTTGAGCTATACAAGTAGCTTGTTTATTTCTCTCTTTTTTTTTTTTTTTTTTTTTTTTGGTTTTTCGAGACAGGGTTTCTCTGTCCTGGCTGTCCTGGAACTCACTCTGTAGACCAGGCTGGCCTCGAACTCAGAAATCCGCCTGCCTCTGCCTCCCAAGTGCTGGGATTAAAGGCGTGCACCACCACCGCCCGGCTGCCTGTTTATTTCTAATCTTCGTTTTCTTTAATAAATGTATCTTGGGGTCTAGATACTGCTTTGAAAAAAGTTTGCAAGTTTAAAAATCAGAGTGTCTTGTCACCCATTTCTTAGTGGTTGGTAATTTCCACTGTGATGGTTTAGCGGCCAGGCCTATAATCCCTCTACTTGGGAGGCTGACATGGAGGGTTTTGTGAATTCTAGGCCAACGAGTGGTATAGTTTTTAAAAAGGAGCCAGGCCTGTTAGTGTTAATCCTAACATTAGGGAAGCAGGTGGATCTTTGTAAATTCGAGGCCAGCCTGATCTACAGAGTGAGTTCCAGGACAGCCAGCGCTATACAGAGAAATCTTGTCTCAAAAAGAGAGAAAGAAGGAAAGAAAGAAGTGTTAGTATTCTGTCTAAACTCCACCTCCACAGTTACCTGGCAGCAACCAGGTAGGCCTGCCCACTATAAAAGGGGCTGCTTGCCTCCTCCTCTCTCTCTTACTCTTACTCTCTTGCCTCTAGCTTCTCTCTGTCCCCTCACCCTTCCCCCCTTCCCTTCCCCCTCTCTCCACGTTGTCACGGCCGGCCTCTACTTCTCCTCTTTCTCTGCCATCTTCTTCTGTTTCTCTCCCCCCACCTTTGCCCTCTTTCCTAAATAACCCCCCCTCGTGGAACCATCTGGTCTGCTGTTATCTGTTCTAAGCTATGCGCCGAAGTCTAACAAGAAGGAAAGAAAGGAAGGAAGGAAGGAAGGAAGGAAGGAAGGAAGGAAGGGAGGGAGGGAGGGAGGGAGGCAGGGAGAGAGAGAGAGAGAGAGAGTGAGAGAGAAAGTCAAACAGTCCAGGGTGCACACCTTTAATTCCAACACTCTGGAGGCACAGACAGGAGAATTTGTGAGTTCGAGGCTGGGCTGCTTTATATAGCTCTATAATCAAGTTCCAGACCAGACAGGGCTACATAGAGAGACTGTCTCAAAAAACAAAAACAACTGAGGAATGGATTCAAAAAATGTGGTATATTTACACAATGGAGTATTACTCAGCTATTAAAAACAATGAATTCGAGAGGTTCCTAGGTAAATGGATGGAACTAGAAATTATCATCCTGAGTGAGGTAAGCCAATCACAAAAGAAGACACATGGTATTCACTCACTGATTATTGGATATTAGCCTAGAACCTTGAAATGCCCAAGATGCAACTCACAGGCCACATGAAGCCCATAAAGAAGGAAGACCAAGTGAGGGTGATTCGGTCCTTCTTAGAAGGAGCAACAAAATACTCAAGGGAGCAAATATGGAGACAAAGTGAGGGACAGAAACTGAAGGAGGGGCCGTCTCAAGACCACCCCACCTGAGTATCTATCCCACGTGCAATCACCAAAGGTAGATGCTGATGTGGAAGACAGGAAGTGCATGCTGATAAGAGCCTGATATGGATATCTCCTCAGAGGCCTTCAAGAGTCAGACATATTCAGAGGCAGATGCTCACAACTAGCCATTGAACTGATCATGGGGTTCTCAATAGAGGAGTTAGAGTGAAGACTGAAGGAGCTGAAAGGGTTTGTGGCACCATGAGGAGAGCAACAATACCAACCAACCACAGCTCCCAGGGTCTAAACCACCAGCCTGGGAGCACTTAGGGGGGGATCCAGGGCTTCAGCTGAATATGTAAAAGTGGAGGGCCCTGCTGGGCATAGGTGGAAGAAGAGAACCTTGACCTCATGAAGGCTGGATGCCCCAGGGGGTGGGAATTTTGAGGGTGGGGAGGTGGGAGTGGGGGGGTGTAGATAGAGGTTACATCCACAGAGAAGAAGGAGGAGGGGCGAGGGGATTGGGGGTTCTGAGGGGGTGGTGGGGGATGGGGTAAGGGGACAACATAGGAAATGTAAATAAATCATCCAATAAAAAAAAAAAAAGAAAAAAAAAATAAATACTGTTTCACAGTTTCTGTATAAATCGGATTATTTGGAAACTATAAAAGTTTGGTTGTATGACAAAAAAAAAACAAAAAAAAAACAAAAACAAAAACAAAACAGAAGAAGAAAGGAAACAAACAACAGAAGCATTAGTTCAGGGATGAAGGCATAGCACAAAAGTACTTCCTTGCCTCCCATGTGGGAGGTCCTGGGTTCACCCCTAGTGTCCCACCCCCGCAATGTAGAAGGGGGAAAGTTTGAAAGAGGAAGGGAATCAGCAGAAGGGGAAGAGAGAGAGAGAGAGAGAGAGAGAGAGAGAGAGAGAGAGAGAGAGAGAGAGAGAGAGAGAATGTGACAAAGTATATTATAGACATTATGAAAACATTATGAAAATCCATCATTACGTATCATTAGTACATGCTATATAATATTTAGCAACTCCTCTTTATCCAAGCCGAGGAGTGGAGCTCAGAGGTAGAAACTTGCTGAGAGACTCTTGGTTCAATCACCAAGAGTGAAACAAAACAAAAACAAAAACAAAAAAACAAAAACAAACAAGAAGAGAGCGCAACTTCCCATCCTTATTCTCCAGCCTCTAGCAGTCTCTCAGCTGCTCTCTGGGTCTCAGTGAGAATGCTCTCCTGGGCACTTGATAGACATCTCTCACGACCATCTCCATGTATCTTACACAGTGTAGTGTCTTTAAGGTCCATCTTTGTGTGTGTACTAGCTCAGCAATTCTTTGCAGACTGAGTAACAGCCCCCGTAACGGGCACATGTGGCTCACCCATATGTCAGTCATTACTTGTGTTGTTTCCGTCTTTTGGCTTCTGTGGGTGATGCTGGTGACCAAGTATCTGTATCAATGAGGACTAGAAGTGCTAGATGATAAACAATGTCTATGTTTATCATTTTGGGAGAGGGGAAATCAGCTGTTTTCCATCCTAGCTACCCTGCTTTAACTTTCCCACCAGCTCTGTAGAAAGATGCCAAGACCTTTGGTTTCTAATGCAAGAAATCACTGTATGATTCAGTGCTGAAGCTTGCCCTTTTCTTCTAAGAGGTACATAGTCTTAGTTCTAATGTTTAAGTTCTAGACAGTTTCCAGTTAACTTTTGATGTATGAGGTTGGGTTCCATTTTTGTCCTTTCTTACATTCATTTTCTACTTTTTGTCATAACATAGCAAGACTCTGTCTGAAGAGAAAGCTGAATTTTTAATTTGGTCTTGGATCCTTGTGTTTGGCTGGATGCCCCCATTAGCTCTAGCAAGCACACGTGTGTGTCATTCACTCCTTACGACTTTCTATGACTCGGATCTGTGCTTGTTTTTATTTCCTTCCTTTCCACTCTGGATGTGTTGTTATTTGTAACAGAGCACCTTCCTGTCTTCTGTGCACACAGACTGCTGTGGAGTACTAATTATGCTAGTTCTAAAGCCTTATTCTGCTTGTTCAGTTACCTGTGGGTCCTTGAACATTTCCCATGATGCTCTCGCTTCAGCTTTTGTGATGCTTGTTTCCTTGGGTGTGTGTTCAATCAGTGGCTCAGGGCTGTGAGCTCCATGGCTTTTCATTTCCTGTTTACTCAGTGAAGATGCTGCAGTTCTTCCTGCCGCTCCCTCCTAGGCAACAGGGAAGAACATGTAGTCTTGGATTTGTGAGCCCAGTGAAGCACTTTCCAAGGTCGGATTACCTGATCTAATGGGGTTGGCCAGACTCTGTCTGGCCTGTAGAACCCGGGAGTCTTCCTATTTTGTAAATTGAGGAAGGCACAGGGCCCAAACTTCTGCTCTCAGCAGCCCGGCACCCTCTGTACCTTTCCTTGCAGACTTGAGCACAATCTGCCTTTCGCAGGATGTTTGGAATTGATTTTATTATCTTGCCAATTGTGGTCACAAGGAACTAAAATGACCTCATTGGCTTTATCCTGTTCTCTGTAAAAAATGGATATATCATTCCTCTTCCCAAATGTTACCATGGAGTGGGCACGGATCATGTTGAGACAGTTCCTTGTGCACTGAGGTCCCCTCAGGTATCTGAGAGCCATCACATTGCCTATTGGCAAGCAAGTTAGAAGGTGCCCATGGGGACTCATAGAATCAAAATGTCCAAGGGCCTTCCCACACTGAGTCCCAGCTCTGAGATGTTTCCAGAGATTCTAAGGGCTTCATTGGCAGTGCCTGTGTAGTCACTATACCTGCTGGCTGCCGTGGCACAGTCATGGTTCACAGTCCTAGTGCTGGTGTGGGCCCTTGCACAGACAGAGCACACTTCCCCCCTCCCCGTCCACTGCAGCATGAACTTGCATGCACAAGAGCTTGGAAGCTTGCAGTATCCTGGATTGGGTTATTCTTTCCTTTCTGTGGCTGCCTCTGTTATCTTCTCATCCTTTCCCATCCTCTCTCCAGGAGTTTGTTGCCACTCCTTGTCTTGGCTGTGCTCCCTATGGTAACCAGCTGTGCTGTGGGAAGACATGAGAGACTGAATCAGGTCCAGGCTCTTCCCACTGGTTCAGTCCCAGACCTGGGAGGTGAGGTTCATCTTTCCTACTGCCTTAGCTGAGGAGGTGTGGGTACATAATGGGGAAAAAAAGGCATCAGATGCTCAGTTACAGAGGGCTCATGTGGTATAGTCACTATCTGGGGTGAAGCATGGGGCTCACCCTGCCGTGTTTCATTCACTTCTGTCCAGGACCACTCCTTAGGACACCACAGTGAAGTGGTTGATGGTGATCATCTCTCATCTCCACCCACATTCTTGTCTTACCCTCCCTCCATGGCAAACACTGGGGCGTGTTCAAATAGGACAAACATCATTATTAGCTTGAGATAACAACCTCAAATGTTAGATGGCTAAAAGGCTGCCACATAGGATTTGACCCTTCAAATAGAACAGGTTTGAGATCTCAGGGGGATTCTAGACAAGAGCTCTTACTGCTCTGAGAATGTTACAGCCCGGGGAAGCTGGGAGAATGGTGTTTCAGGGGTCTACTGACAGCACTCCCTGGCAGGGCAAGACCTTGGGAAGCAGCTCACCAGTGGGAGCTCCCATCCACAGCCCAAGTTTTAGGGGCTGAGGCAGAAGTAAGTTGGCCTGCTTGCAGCTAAGTCCCTGAGGCTGGCTAGAGTGAGCTCTACGCAGAGGGGGGAAAAGAGGCTGGGCAAAAGCCTCGTGTGCAGGGAGCCTCTGCGGAGTCCATCTCCAGTGAGTCTCAAAGGTAGTCTTCCTTCTTTTTTACTTTGTCTCAGGACAAGTACATTAGTTGAAAATTAGTTGGGTCTTGATTGGCTAAATGAATGTATGCAAATAAGGTGAGAAGTGGGGCCAATCAGAGAAAGCAGAGCTGTCTGCTCCAGTTGCTTCATCAATCTCTGAAGGCTGCTGCCTGCTTCTCCTCTTGCTTGAGGCTCTGTCAGTTTTATTCATCTGGTTTACATTCAGCCAGGGTCTTAGGTTTCTTTTGTCCCTGGGGCTTGAGTAACTTGAGGGGGCCTCATATCCATCAGGAAGCTCTGTGTGGGGGTGGGGGTGGGGTAGCTTTCATCCCCATCCACAGGAGTGGAACCTCATCTTTGGGTCCAAACTGGAAGAATGGCTTCAGGTCCAAAATGGAAGTTGTCTGGGTACAGACAACTCAAACAAGGAGCAAGAGGCCCTAGGCTGGCCAGGTATGACCCTGCAGCTGGGATCAGGCCTAGATCCAGCTATTGGAACAAGACGCCACCCTCTGTCTCCCTCTGCAAAATGACTGTTACCATGTTTGTGGGATGTGACCATACTGACTAGCTAAGAAAGGAAAGTCCTTCCTTGAATTTTCTACTTCTGTTCCTGCTTTCACTATTTAGTCATTCATTCATTCACATACTCATTCACTAATTCATTCAGCGAGCATGATTGAAAGCCTGCTATGAGCCTCACCACCTAAACCTAGACCTCTGAAGACTTGAATCACCATTCATGCCTCCGACCGTCTTCTGTAGTTTACGGATGCTCCCAGCTCAGAGCCTATTGGCTGCTTTCTTGAAGCTGACATGTCAGAGCTGAAAAACCAGAGTTGTAGGCAGAACTTTCTCTCCAGTTATGATCTCTAGAGACAAAACAAAACATGTTAATAACAGCACCCACATTGGAGTGAGGCAGATGAGGAGGACCCACTGGGCATTGATCAAGTATAAAGCTCCATTAAAATGATTAAAATCTGCTCAGATCAATGTTAGTATTAATAATGAGTTCTTAAAGATGATCTGTTATGTCTCCTGACATTCATTTTCCGGTGAAGAAGCAAAGACATGGAGACGAGGCAGTTAGGCCCCTAAGGAACAGCTATCGGAGCCTCTCTGGCTGCTTAGGGCTGCTCTCCTAGTTTGCTTCATTGCTTCATTCGTACAACACTGAGCAAAACCAGCTTGGGGGAAGAAAGGTTTATGTGGCTTACAGGTTATATCCACTGAAGGAAACTGAGGCAGAAGACTGGATGCGGAGACTGAAGGAGCGACCATGGAGGAGCGAGCGCTGCTTACTGGCTTGCTTTTAAAAGTCCTGCGTTCTTTTAGAAAATGCAAACATCATCTCTTTTAAAATCCAAAATCTTTTAACCGTGGGCTCATGTAAAATTAAGAAAAAATAGTTAAATATTTTATTACTCCAAGAGAAAAGAATTTTAGCAGAGCTACAATCAGATGAAAGCGAAACCAACATCCAGGAATGTACATCTAATCCTGTAGCTCAGTGCCCAGTGTCTTGGATTCACTCATTAGCTTCTGGGCTCCAGAGACCTTGGGGAAGACCCAAGGTGGGATTCTGCCATCACAACACACACAGCTTGTCCAGTAGGCTCAGGCCAGTTTCAGTCCACATCCACTACTGCCCTTGGTGATCACCAGACAGTCTACAGTATAACTGGGGTCCCTGCTGCAACCAAGGATGCACCAATAATTTCCTGGCCACTCTTCAGGGACTCTGACCCTCCTACATGGTGGGAACCCCCTACATCCCCTTATGTGCTGAGTTTCCACCTCAGCTGAGGCTGCACCTTCATCCATGGCCACTCCTGGTTTCTCCAAGGAGACTGTGACCCTGCCACACAGTGCCAAGCCTCAGTTGCTCTCCACGACCCTGTTACGTGTTCAAAACTAATACCACAAAGGAGACTCTACCACATTACCGAGTTTGCCTGCCAGCTTGAGGGTGCAGCTTTGTCTCCATTGGGCCACAGCTTTGTGTGTTACCCAGAGGATATTCACCCCAGAAGATTTCTCCTTAGTGATACTGGTGTCTTAGTAATCACAGCAGATTTTCCAGCCCCAGGTGACCAGTGTCCATTGTCAGTAAAGCATAGGTTTCATATCCAGATTCTTAATTAAAAGAAAAGTTGCCCAAATGGTCCCAGAAGAGGTTGTTTTTTTTTGTTGTTGTTTTTAAAGATTTATTTATTTTATGTGTATGAGTACACTGTAGCTGTCTTCAGACACACCAGAAGGGGGCATCAGACCCCATTACAGATGGTTGTGAGCCACCATGTGGTTGTTGGGAATTGAACTCAGGACCTCTGGAAGAGCAGTCAGTGCTCTTAACCACTGAGCCATCTCTTCAGCCCCCCCCCCCCCCAGCACCAAATTCTAAATGCATGATCCTTCCCAGGTACCAACATGGTCATGGTCACAGCAACGCCCCACGTTCCCAGTACCATTTCTGTTCCAGTTTGCTTCTCTGTCACTATACTAAAACACTGACCAAAAACACCTTAAGGAAGGAAAGGGGCTTTTTGCAGGTTAAGATCCACTATCTAGGGAAACCAGGACAGAACTCAAGGTCGGAACTGAAGCAGAGGCCACAGAGGAATGCTGCCTCCTGGCTCATATTCTGCTAACTTTCTTTTTTTTCCCCCATTAATTTATTCTTTATCCACTTTACATCCCCATCAAAGCCTCCCTCCTCCCACTCCCTCCTCACACAGCTCCTTCCCCCATACTCCCTCGCCTTCTCCTCTGAGAGGGGGGAGCTCCCTTCGAGGTACCAACCCACCCTGGCAACTCAAGTCACTGCAAGATTAGGTACATCCTCTCCCACACTGAAACCAGACAAGGCAACCTAGTTAGGTGAATGGACTCCACAGACAGGTAACGGTACCATCTAAATTTCTTATACAGCCCAGAGCCACCTTACCGTGGGTGGCATTCCCACAGTGGGCTTGGGGCCTCTTCTTTCAATTAGCAATTGTGACACTACTCCACAGTATCCTGTTCCATCACCAAAGGACTTGCACATTCTTCTGCCTGTCTCTTCCTCCCGAGGGCTATTTGGAGCGGGTCTAGCTCTTGTAATCGCAGGCCTGCAAGAACAATTTCTACTTCGGCCACCGGGGGGCGCTTCCTGGGTGGAGAGACTGCTGTGACTAGTGCTAAGGGTCAAGGCAGTGAGAGGGTTGTGAGACGTTCCTCTGTGCCACCTCCCTGGTTTTGCAAAGCCGTGTCCAGTAAAGACTTGTCTTTCCTTGGCGACTTTCACTAGTGCAGGCTGAGGGAGCAACACAAAAAGAGAAACAGAGAGCCGAGGATTATTGCATTAGGGACTAGGGGAAAAGCATCAGTTTCCGGCCGTGACTTCACATCCGAGGATCTCAGGGCTCCTCTGTGATGTGGCCTGGCCTGGCACCACTCTAGGGCCCAACACTACACAAGGCTGACCCGAACAGTGCTTGGCTTAGGATCTCTGAGACTTGGCTCCCAAACAGCCCAGCTGGCACTTCCAAGCCTCTTAGTGCAATCTATCGGCAACTACTTTTCCATGGTTGTGGGAGTCCTTGCTGGCCTGGAAGGGGTCCCAGTGGGCGGAGACTGGTTTCCAATACCCTGGGCTCCTAAACAGCCCTCCATGCAACCAGTGTTGGTTTCCACTTAGCTACTGAAGAGCTACTGCCTTGGACTCACCCATCAGCAATGTGTGCAGGAATCTTCTCTGTGGTGGGGACAGACCTGGTGATCCCTCTTGGTGACCCATCCACCCACTAGGATCAGTCTTTAGGGGTCACAAATGTCTGCTCCTGAGTGACCCAGGTAGTGCACCCAGTTCTTGAGGGGCTCCCAAGCTGTGGCTTCTGAATGCTGCCCTGACAGAGGCAGGCATGCCAGAACCTAGCAGTGGCCCCTGACAATGGATGTAACTTTTGGATAGCACCAAAATGACCACAGTAGGGAGGGGAAGCTGAAGAGTGGAGCAAAGGAGCAGAGCGCAGATAAAGGCTGGGAGGGTCCAGGCAGGAGAGCCTGCAGATCCTGGTTACCAGAAGAGTGCAGAGTTCAAAATCTCCAGGGTCCCAGACCACAGCCTGAGAATTGTCAGCTCGCGACTTTTCCCACATAGGGCTAAGGCTCCTTGTCCTTGAGACCTGCACAGAGACTAAATCAAATAGTGCCACTGCTACTCATTCACCTACTGCCATCATCACTGCTGTCAAACACGGAGGAAAACAGAAGCACTGGAGGCCAGCATGTAGGAACCCTAGTCACCTGATTTGTGACAGAATCCTTTTATCTACATGAAAACTTTTTCTCCCAGTTATAACGGAGTCAGTTCGCCTGTGAGGAGGCTTAGAAGCTGAACCCAGGTAAGCACCTCAACCTCTAGTAAAACAAGAGCACTTGACAGTTCCACCTCAGCAGAAAGAAATGGGCTAACCTCTGTGCACGGCTCTCCTCTTCCCAGTGGAGAAAAGAGGAGAGGAGAAGACATGGAGGAGGTCTCGACTCCACTTAGCATCCCAGCTGGTCCACCAGGTTCTGTATCTTTCCTTTTGAAGGACCAAGCATCCCAACGGTGGTAGTGAGCTTTTCGGTGATTCTGAGGAATCTCAGATACCTCAGGTGGGCTTCCAAAGATACGCTTGTTTAGCCTGCAGTCCTGGAGGAGAAGGGCATGGCTCGATTCTGGTGAATGTCTTTGCTGTGTCTCATCATGGCAGACAATAATGGCAGGAGATGGATGGGGCAGGTGGTCAGTCACTATGTGGGAAGCAAAAGATAAGAACTCAAGAGTGGGACCACAACCCTCTTCCAAGAGCTGCCTTCATCTCTTCTAATGATGGGGGCCCTGTGATCCAGGGACCTCCCACCAGGTCCCAACTCTTAAAGGTCCCACAGTCTCTCCTAATACTGCTACTTGGGGACTCAGGCTCCAAGTCACAGATCTTTGAGAGACAACCAGATCATGTCCAAGCTATAGCACCCCTCTCCCAGGCAAGGCATCAGTTGACTCCCAAGAAACACTGTCAGCCTCTGGGAGTTTATATGTTTTATTCAAAACCCAGTTGTTGAGTGCCTGCCCTGTTAGACTTGGTGAGGACATTTTGGGAGATTGTGTGAGTTTGTACTGCTGGTGGGTGCTTTCCTTGTATCTTACATGTGCCATCTCCACACTCATCTGAGGTGGTCTCACTTGACACCATTTGCTGACATTGAAACAGGTGTTTGGAGAGCCTGAGGGGTGTGCCCACATTTGCACAGCCAGTGAGTGACACGCGAGGACTAAGACTGGCTGTGGCTGGTGCAGTCTGTAACGACTCAGCATCTCCTTCCTAAAACTGCTTTGTATGGTCTCCAAGCAGTCCCGTCCCCAGGAGCACCTTGAGCTTCCAAATAAGAGAACCATGGGCCATGGAGGTTCTCAAGATCAACCTTCACAGGCTGGGGACTTGCTCACTACTGTGGGGGTGCACACTGTATATTTCTTTCCAGGGAGGCTGTCCAGCACCGCACCTTTGTGCACATCAGTGTTTGACCTCCTATTCTTTAAGTACTGTCAGCAGAGACCAGCTGTGCTGAGGGGGAAGGGACATTGTCTGCCTGCAGCATTCACAGGGCAACCCGCTGCATCTCTACCTTCAGCAGGACCTCTCTTGGTGTTGATGAGAAGGTCCTTCAGGCGAACATCTGACCTCCAGGAATCTTCTGAAGGGCCTCCTGGCTGCTGTCCTTGGTGCTGATCATCAGGTTGCCTGCTTGTGACCACCTTCCAAGGACCTCAGCCCCCTGTCTACCCCTCCCCCCAAGGCAGAGAAGGAGTTATCCACTCTCTCTATCAAGCTGGATTAGACTGGCTATGGTGGCACATGCCTGCCATCCCTGCACTTGGGAAGCTGAGAAAGGAGAATGGAGAATTCAAGATCAGCTGAGGTTTCATAGTGAGACCCTGTCTAAAGAAGATGAAGAAGGAAGACAAGGAGGAGGAGGAGGAAGAGGAGGGGAAAGGGGAGGAAGAAGAAGAAGAGAGAGGGGGAGGGGGAGGAGGAGGAGGTTAATTTCAGGCAGGAGTCTAAATTTTAGGCTAGAGCAAGTAAGTAGGCTTCAAACATAAAAATGACTTTGGGCTAGGACAGGGAATTTGGCTCAGATAGTTTGGTCATCCCTATAAGCCCTTAGAAACAGTGATCACAGGAGTGTTCACAGAATTTTGTTTGTGGCCTTGCTTGTTCTTTGGTTATTTGTGTCTATTGTCTTGCTTGCTCCTTGACTATTTGCATCTATTGTATTGCTAGTTCCTCAACCTAGAACTAACCTTAGTATTTGCATGTAATTAAAATGGTATAAAACCAAAAAAGAGGAGGGGGCATGGGATAGGGGGTTTCTAGGGAGGGGAAATGGAGAAAGGGGATGGCATCTGAAATGTAAATAAATAAAATATCCAAAAAAAAAAAGAGATGACAACTGAACTTCAGAAACACCTCTGCCTCCCCCCACACTGCCACTGATGCCTGTAAACATGTGGCCAGGATCTGGTCTGTCCTAGTGTTGACCCTCCTAGAGCAGTGGAGACATGAAGGCCCTCTCAGTTGGCCAGACATCTCACACCCAAGGTCACAACCCTAGGAAGAGCCTTGTAAAAAAGCAGCTTTTCTAATGGGTCCAGGATGGGGATCTGAAGTTCAGCCCAGGACATATAAAACCTCTTTTTCCTTCTAGGTCCTTCCAGCCCTGTTAAATCCTCAGTGATACACACTGTACACTGGTTTCATGCACAAGCTCTTGGCCCAGAGACAGAATATGTGCCTCAGTTCCATGCTGCAGAGGCATGGAGAGCGTCCTTACACATTCCCATGGAAATGACCAGCACCATAATGAGAAAACAGGAAAAGTAGGAATCAATGGAGGAACTTGAGGTGTGGCCCAGACACATCAAAAAATTTAAAACCTTGGAAGAACACAAAGGAAGAAAATACTTTTTAGAGGCTCAGCATTAAGAATTCCCTCTGACTTCTCTTCACAAACCAGGTAAGAAGAGAGTGGAACACTTTCACTTCTAGAAGAGGGGTGGAGGCTCCAGGAGAAGGGTGAGGAGAAGCCAAATAAAAGCTTCTAGAGTTCTTGTTCTTAATTGCACAGACAGGCAAGTTTAGTGAACAATAACATATTTGAGGATGTGTGCTTGTCTGCACGTGATTCCTTTATGTGTAGGTGAAGACAATGACTACAGTCTTAACCCGGCACAGAAGAGAGGGCATGCAAGGCATGGTGGGTACAGCCGTCAGCCTAGCACCCAGCAGGCAAAGACAAGGTTTGAAAACCGTGGTCATGCTGTGCTTAAAGGCACGTTTTATGCTTTGCTTTTACTTACTTTTCTGTCCATTGGACTTTTTGGATATGTAGTTTGCTATCTGACATTAATTTAGGGGAGTCAAAATGTCATTTTTGCTTTAATATTGATATTGTATCCAGCCCATTCTTCGCATCCTGATGTTCCTGTTATAACTACTTACACATAGCTGTTCCACAGTTCTTAAATACTGTGGTCCAGGATTTCATCCCGCATCTCTTTTCCTCTTGGAAGGTTTGTTGCAACAAACTAATGAGCCCATCACACTCATCCTTTGGTTCAGCATTTTTACTCACTGGTTGGGGCAGAATAACTTACCAGCTGTTTATGTGCTGGGTTGGAAACCCAGCGTCCTAAGAGGAGAGTTGGAGAATGACCCTGAGAGTCCTCTCTACCAGAAGAGGCTTGCTGTCACCACCCCGCAAATTCTTCCAAGGAGCTATTGAAATTCATGATGCTACCCCTATTTCTGTGACAGAAGACAAGCATTCTCAATCGCTGACACTAATGGAACCGTTCCTTCTTAAATGTGGTGGAAAATGTCACTTTTCAAAGAAGGGAGAGATACCATCAAATTTAAGTGTTTGGAATCTCATTGAGCCATTGGCAAGCTCGGTGAGAATGGTCTGAATTCTCCCCTTCCCCAGGCCTGGGAAAAAGAAAGAGAAAAAAAGTTTTAATGTTTAGACTTTTAAGATAATTGGAATTTTTGAACTCGAACTGAATGTATTTGTGTTATGAGATGGTCATAGGCCAGGATTGGAATGTTATGGTTTAGATGGAAAATATCCCCTTTAATAAGCTTACCCATGTGTTTGATCACTTGTTTACCAGCTGATGGTGCTGTTCTGGGAACTTGTGGATCCTTTGGGAGGTAGGGCCTAGTTTGAAGAAGTGGATCTCTGGGTTGGGAGGGTGGGGGGACCTTGAGGTTCATAATCAATGCCCACTTCCTGACTCATCTGTACCTTCTGGTTTACTGAGGTATAAGTAAGAAGCCTCATGTTCCCATGATAATGGGGCTAGCCTGCTACCAGGATGGGTGTATCCCATGAAAATATGAACCAAAATAAACTCATTCCTTTAAAAGAATGGTTCTAATCCAATGCCTGGGCTTAAGCAAATTGGAAGATAATTTAATGTGTGTTTGTATGCATGAATGTATGTGTTCTGGGGATAAAACCCAGGGATTTGCACATGCAAATCACACATCTCACTTTAGTGTACACCTCCAGCTCAGATGTATGTGAGCTTTGTATCTGGAGCACAGAGCTCAACTGAGTTTTGTGAGTTGTTTCTGCACAATCCTAGTTCAGGGGTAGTGAGAATGTCTAAACTTGCTGTCAGTTGGCTAGAAATTAGGCCTGGGACCCTGGAGTTTGTAGCTGGTGTTGTCAGGTCTGGGCCCTTTCCCCTATGACATCTGGGGTCACTGTTGCCCTTGTGTGGCACAGAGCCTCCTCTGCTTGCCTCAGTACAGCCCCACCCCCTTCTGCTTTGGGTCTTTCACATCAACTCACCCTCTGCTGGACTGCCATGGTGCCTACAACCCTCCCCTCCTCCAAATCCCCATGTGGCTGTCAGCCCAGCAGTGTATGTCCCCTGAGTTTGGTTCCCAGGGAGCCTCTGCCATCTTCTAGTGTATAACATAAATGGCCTATTTGCTTGGCATATTGTAGCCACTCACCTCTGCAATGCCCATGCAGGAAAGGACTTTTAAAGTGTTTTGATCACTGTCCTAATACCTGGCACAGGACAGATGTTCAAGGAATGCTAATCCTATATATGGTTGTTCACACAGCAGTGTTCAAAATAACAAAACCATGACAGCCCCTTAAGTACCTACTAATGGTAAATTGAATATGCATATTATAGTAATGTCCTACTTAGGATTTCTATTGCTGTGTGAAGGGACCATGACCAAAAGCAACTTGGGGAGGAAAGGGGTTATTTTATCTTGCAACTCTCATGTCACAGTCCATCAGTGACAGTAAAATCAGGGCAGGAACTGAAGGCAGGAGCTGAAGCAGAAGCCATGGAGGAACACTGCTTACTGGCTTGCTTCTCATGGCTTGCTCAGCCTGCTTTCTTATGGAATGTGGGACCACTTACTCAAGTGAGTCATTAATCAAGAAAATGCCCTTACAGACTTGCCCACACCCCATCTGGTGGAGGCATTTTCTCACATGAGGTTCCTTCTTCCCAGATGCATGTAGGTTTGTCTCATGTGACGAAAACCAACTGGCACAAGTATCTTTTAAAAATCAATAAATAAAAATTGTTATATTTATGATACACTGTTGTTTTGAAGTACATATTGTTGTGGACTGGTTAAACTGAAGTAATTAGCATTTTTAAAACCTCACATTTTTATCATTTATAATTGTTTTGGTCTGGATTTTTGGGACAGGGTCTGATGTAGTCAGGCTGGCCTTCACCTTATCTGAAGATGACTTTGAACATCTAATGCTTCTTGCCTTCAGCTCCTGAATGTGAGGATTACAGGACAGCAATCCTGGTTCATGTAGTGCTGGGATCAGACCTAAGGCCTCGTGAATGCTAGGCAAGCTCTTACTGAGGAACAACCCCAGCCCTATTTGTCATTCTTTGCTGGTGACATATTAGGGTACACTTACACATCAGAGCACCAGACAATTATCATCACAAATAAATTATGGCCATTTTCAAATTTGGCCTCAATAAAAACAGCTTGGGTATGCCTTATCCAGGATGCTCAGGCCAGACATGTTTTGAATTCTAGATATGTTGACATCCTGCAATCTTTGCATAGACACAGTGAGATATCCAGGGGGAGGGGCCCACACTCAGACACACAGCTCACTGGTGTTCTGTATACATGTTACACATATAACCTGGAACATCTACCATACTTTAGAGTGTCTGCTCTTTGACTGACTGAAACCCACATCAAGAAGAGAAGTGTGGCATTTGCCACTTAGGATATTTTTTAAAAAATCATGTTTTGGTGCATTTTGAATGTCAGATTCTTGGATTAGGGACATTCAACCTGTTCATAAATGAGATGCAGTTATGACCCTATTTACAAAGTGAAAACCCACCATAGTCACTGGAGTGGAAGTTCTTACAGCGACAGAATGATTCCCAAGGGTCTCTCGGGGGAGGAGGTTTGGGGGCGAGTCCCCACCAAGGGACCTGAGAGGGTTCTCCGAAGCAGCACTGTCCTACTTCTCTCCCCAAGTGGTGGCTTTTGTGGGCGTTCTCACTCTGATCGTCTCCAGGCTGTAAACAGACATTCACACATTCTTCTGAATGTAGGACATAGTTCACAATATAAAAACAGGAGAAGGAGGGGGATGCAGGGGACGTGGCTGAGGGGTGCTGGTGAATTTCCTGTGAGTTTAGTGTGATCACAGAACCATGTGATTTCCTCAACAACCCTCAGACAGCTGAGAGGCTATGTGGAGAAGGTGGGGCGGGGTTCATCTATCATGGGAGAATGTCAGGGCAAAGGGAGGAATGAGATGCAGGGTGGAGGTTCGGGTAAGACTGTCACACATAGCTGAACAGGAGCCGGAGAAGTCAGGAGAAAGAGGTCAAGTGGAAATGGGAAGACCAACTGGGCATGGGACCAGAGACCCTGAGAACCATATACGCTTATGGGACCACAATGCTGGCAGCTGGCCAGGATGATAGTCATGGTGCCAGGTCTACATTAGAGAACTTCAGGGGAACACAAATCTTCAGGGGACAGCATCTGAATACAGCTGTAATGCTGCACAGGGGAAAGAAGAGGGAAGTGGATCCAGGAGTCTATGGTGCAGTTTAGTGGGGACTCACAGAGTGGCAGAAGAGGAGAACCCCCCACACAAAGTGAGACACGAAGCCTGCAAATTGGGAGCATGTGGGAAGAGGGTTAGTATGGGTAAAGGTGGGCTGTTTGGGCCCTGTACAAAGCTGCCTGCCATCGTCAGCTAGACAGTTAGCTAAACAGTGAGTAGCAGGCTGTGTTTGGCCACTGTTTTAGAGAGTTTGTCTTATAGTGTTTGTGATATATGCTGTGCTACCTGGCACAATGACAGATATGGCCAGGATGGCTATAGTTATGCCAAGGAGGCTTCTTAGAGACTATTTCTCATACCGGAAGCCTACCTACACTGTCCATTCACTCAAAACTATCCCACTTGAACTCATGTGGGGGAGATCAGAACTACTCCCCAGTCCCTTGGCCTGGATCTCAGCCATGGGATTCAGCACGGAACATCAGGCAGCTCCACTAGGGAAGGCCTAGGGAGGATACTGGGGAAGGTGTCTGGCCAATCCAAGCCCCTGCACAGGGGCTTAGGTTTCAGAATTTTACCATGGACCTGGGCTTGTGTGCTCTCTTTGAGTAAAAAGATTAATATGCAATTCAAATTTGATATGAAATGAAATCACATAGACACTCCACATATCTACCCTTGGGTCCTTCTTTTCTGTGACCCAAATACTTGTGACTCTGTTTGCAGCACAAGCCCAGTTGTAAACATCTTCTATTTCTACAGTCATAACTATCCTGGCCTAAGCTGCTTTCATCCTTAATCTGTTTATTATAACAGGTTTCTGTTTTCTTGTTGTTTGTTTTTTAGCATTCTATTACAAAATAGCTGAAGCTGGGCAGTGCATACAGAACAGAAGGTTATTCAGCTCTTTGGAGACCGGACTGATTGATCTGTCCTATAGTAAGCTACTCTTTGGTTTCAAACTGTTCACCATGGAGATAGCATCAGTGAGCAAGAGAAATTATATAGCAAGACATGATGGCAGAGACTGAGAAAGGTTCAGTAATTTATTAACAACCCTTTCCTGAGAACTAACCAGAGTCCCATGAGAATACATCAGTATTTGAGAGAAGCATCCCAATCACTCCCAGTAGGTTCTGTAACTTCAGTTCCAGGGGATCTGATGCTCTCTTCTGGCTTTGTTGGGCATTGCATGCACATGGTTCACAGACATACATTCAGAGAAACACTCATCACACACATAAAATGAAAATAAACCTTCAAAGAATGTATTTAAAACATACAGACAGTATCTGAAGGAAGATATGGCCAGATGTTCGCATTGGAAAGAATGTTTAATAATTTATTTTAGAATCATTAAAAAGTTTTATAAATAATTTTATACAGAGTAAAATGTGTGGGTCTTTTTTTGGGGGGGTATATGAGATCATGTGATCAACACTACCAACGAGGAGGCAGCTACAGTTTGTCACCCCTAAAGGTTTCTGGCACTCTAGTCAAGCTTTTCCTTGACACCAATCCGGGAAGCCATCGATCAGTTTTCATATCTAAAGTCTTCTCTTTTCTAGGACATCACATAAGAAGAGTTGGGCAGATGAATCAAGCTTGGCGTCTTCCGTGTAAGGCAGCCAAGAATCAGTCAAGCTGTGCTCAACACTAGCTCTTCTCTTACTGTTGGGAAGTGTTCTGTTGTCAGCTGCACTGCATGTTTTTATCCATCCATCGTCTGTAGAATTTGGGGGTTGTTTCTGGTCTGTGGCCACAGTAGAAATTTTTAGAAACCCCTTTTCAGAAACCGATAGAATACAAGATCCAATCTAGTCAACAATTTAGAAGGTTAAGACTTCTTTAGCCAGCCCCACCCAGTTGGTGTGTATGGATTAGTCATGCTTTGCAAGGGCATGCAGGGCATTTCCTAAAAATAGAATACATCCTATGCTGTAAATAACATAAGAACAAGCCAGACACGGTGAAGCAGGCCTGTTAATCTCAGCACCTGGGCACCGAGGCAGTCGGGATGAAAGTCCCCGATCACCCTGGGCTACATAGAGCCTATGCCCATAGTGCCAACCACTCTGAGATGGGCCGTTTGACATGTTATGCTTTGAATTCCCCTCTTCCTCCTCCTCCTCCTCCTCCTCTTCATCATCGGAGAGCTAACTCCTGTGAGGCTAACTCTCCACCACTGTGTTCTATCTTTACTCTCGATCTCCATTATGGTAAATGTCTGACATTTTCCATAAAATGTTTTTTTTTTTTAAAAGTGAGGCCATGATGTTATTGTGTAAAACCCTCCTGCTCCTCAGCTTTCTGTGTTAAAAACACAATGGGTGACCAGGTCAGCTGCTCTGTCACTTGGCACATCCTGGAGTCTCTTCTCCACTACACCCACTCTGGCCTCCGTCCAAGGGATCCTGGACCCCAGGTTCTTTGCATTTGGTCTCCCTTGGACCTCAGATGCTCTCTTCCGAGTCAACATGGCTTGACTCCGTCAGGTCTTTGTTCAAATGCCCTTTCATCAAAAGACTCCCCGGACCACTCCAGATAGATCCTTCAACTTGACTACAACCACATTTCCTATCTCTGGATTGTGCTACTGTTCTCTCCTCTGGGGATTAGTGGTACCCAATGCTTGGATGGTTTTCGGACATTCCCCACCCTCACCCCCGGTCTACTTGCTATGACAATGTCAACTCCAACCAGGCAGGAACCATCACAGCTGTACTCAGTGACCAGATCAACGATAACAGTTAGCATATAGTAGGTGTTCCAGAAACTCGCTGAATGAGTGAAAAGGCTCTTTGGTCTCTTCAAGAGATGCACGGGGCCCCTCACGATCTTCTGTACAGACCCTGCAACCTGTGGGCTTGTTGTGTTCTGCTTGTTTCGATCTGGCTGCCTGCCCTGGACATTCTGGATGCTGGGGCTATCTTCTGAGAAGGTTCCACTAGAAGCCAGAATTCTCAGATCTTCCTCGTGGTTCTGGACAAATGGGAGCCATAGCATCTCTCAAGGTGACTTTGAAGCCTTGACCTGTCAGTCACCGGCTCTGAGATCACGCAGGTTTATTTCACCTCCCCAAAATCAGTTTTCTTATCTGCCCATAGGGAATCCAAAGCCTATCAACGCAGTAGGGTGACTGGGAGAAGGGAGCTCTTTCCCCACCAGGTACCACTGATAAACATATTCACAGCACTCCTAGAGTCGCCAAATGGGTTTTAATGAGGCAGCAACATCATCTTTGGGGCTGTTGGCTGCCATATCCATTTTCAGAGAAAGCCTGGCCCGCCCTCTCCCGCGGCACCTTCGCCCCGCACCCTCCTCTGCTCGCCCCGCGCTCTCCCGCTCGCTCCCCGCGCTCGTGCTCCCGG
>NW_021620771.1:1455166-1506142 GCF_004785775.1 Grammomys surdaster | reverse complement strand
GGGCGGGAGCCGCGGGCCGGGGCGCCGAGCATGAGCCGCCGGCGCCGGCCGCGCGCTGCTCGGGGCCGGGCTGCGGCGCGAGGGCGGCGCGGGAGCGACGTTGGCACGGACCGAGGTAGGCAGCGGCAGCCCCGCGCGCCCCTTGGCTCCTCTGGCGGGCCGTCCCCTCGGGTCGTCAGCGCGGGCGGGCGTGGGTCCGGGGACCGGCGTCCGGTAGGGCGACGTGGAGCCCCGCGTGGAGTTCCTGGAACTCCGCCCCGGGCTGGACGGCGGGACCCCTGCGCCTCCTGCACCTGCCGCGCGCGGGGCGGCCGGGACGAGCATGGTGGGAGCGCACCGGGTGGCAGGCGTGGGCACCACTGGCAAGTCCACTGCCCAGGGCCTGGCGTGGGGGAGGGGGCCGGGGATCCGAGGAGCTCAGGGCTGCGCAGTTGGAAGTTTCCATTTGCTCTTGTGCGTTCTGGGTCTAGGGTGACATTTGCTCTTTGGCAAGGAATTGGGGCGTAAGCACTGCATTTGAGGATAGAGAACCAGGGGGCATGGTGAGGTGCGTCCCTCTGTCCCGTGGGCCGGGGTCATTTGAAGGACCGTTTGGGAGCGCACACTTTGACAGGTACCGCTGGCTGATTCTAGTCAGAATAAGAGTGGCGTGTGTGTGTGTGTGTGTGTGTGTGTGTGTGTGTGTGTGTCCGTCCATCCTGCGGCCTGCTGATTGGGGAGGGACTGTGCTGATGGGTCCTTGATGTCTCAATCTCCAGCTACCTCTGAGAGATGCAGCTAGTGGATATTGACAGAACCCGCCTCTTAGAAGCTGCCTGGGGCTTGAGACTTCAGGTGATCAGGTTCCTTCTTTTCCTGCTCAGAACACTGAACCCCCCTTTTTGTTCATAACCCTTGCTCGTATTAGCTGTATCCCACGGTGAGACAAGCATAAGACTCAGATGGCTTCCTGTCCCAGGTTTAGATTGACACACAGGGGCCTTCATCTCCCAGGGCTCTCCCATTTCCTTCTTGATTTGGTTTTGTCCACCCCAGCCTCTGTGGGCAAGAACCTTCCCTACTGGGGCTTGGGCTCTCCAGAGCAAAGCAGCACCTCATATCCTGGTAGAGAGTTGGGAGACCACATATTTTGACTTGTGAGCCATGAGCAGGTCCTTCTGAGACATGGTTTCAACAGAATCATATTATATGGTTCTTTAGACTCCTGGGGTATTTCCAGGTTGGTCTTCAGCTATACCACTGTAGGGCCACAGTACCTTAGCCCAGGAAGGAACTCCAGAGTAGGACAGCAGGGACTCCAAGTTGTGTGTTCTGGGGACAGAAGAGTGGGTTTCCTGCCTGGCCAGCCTTTTTTTCTTTTTTGCTTCTATGGCTGTGGATTGTAGTGGTCCAGCAACAGCTTGAAGGATGTGTGTGTGTGTGTGTGTGTGTGTGTGTGTGTGTGTGTGTTTTCCTAGGCCCATAGCCTCTGCTTCTGAGAAGAGAGTAACCAGATTCTATGATAAAGGTGTGGAAGCTATGTTCTCTTGCTCATGTCACCTGGAGTTTGGGAGCCCAAGCAGATGTTCCCAAACAGTGCCCTAGGCCTGGTCCAAAAACCATCCAGGAGTTTATTTGCTTGTTTTTTTTTTTTTTTTTCTGAGATGTGTCTTCCTGCTACCAGTGGATGGCTGCCTTTTACCTGGCAAATTGTGGCAGTGGAACCGTTCACACAGAACAGATCAGGTTTTGGTGTAACTTAGCAACTGCAGACAGAGGAGGAAAGAGAGAGAGGGAGGAAGAAAGTCGAAAGAGAAGGGGGTAATGTTGGGCCCTACAGAGGCCTGGCTAAGGGGTTAGAGTTCCTCCCCACAGTACACAGGTGAGGAGCAGGCTTGCCTGCCTGGTTGCTGGGTCTGGGAGAGGCAAGTAAGTAGAATTTGGAATATGCTGGAGTGATCTGTCTCTTCATCCAGTAGAACTACTGCAAAGGGGCCTGCGGTGAACAGCTTAGGTTGGTGGAATTTACACCTAGTCACGCCCCACCCCCAACTGTAAGGACCACTCTACTCTGGCTTGGGGCTTTTGCCAGTGTTGTCCAGGGCAACTGACAAGGCCTCGGACTGTCTTAGAACTGCTTTCTCCCAGAAGCTACATTGCAAAATAGGTCGAGAGAGAAAATGCCATGCCAAGGCAGGGGGCGTCGAGCTCTTCCCTGCTATGGAGGTTCTC
This sequence comes from Grammomys surdaster, assembly GCF_004785775.1. Taxonomy (NCBI): domain Eukaryota; kingdom Metazoa; phylum Chordata; class Mammalia; order Rodentia; family Muridae; genus Grammomys; species Grammomys surdaster. Next base: position 1,503,931 of record NW_021620771.1, on the reverse strand, counting down.
AGTAGACTGTGATGCCCATATCTGCGTGGCCCTACGCCATAGGTGAGGCCCTGCTGGGGAGAGAGACCTGGTCAAGGCATCTCTGGACTCTGCCAGGCCCCTACCTTCTGCTCTCTGATGGGACTCCTCCCTCCCTCCTTCCCGCTTTTCCTTCTGAGGCCATCTGCTCCAGCTATGGTCTGCTCTGGCTGTTTTCCTCTCAGAGCTTCCAGAATCTGCCTTGTGTGATTTCCGCCCACTCCAGGCTGCCTCCCAGGTTTCTCTGCTCTCTAGCTTGCCCACTTCCCTCCTGCCTGTGAGTGTGCACTTAGCAAGGAAGTGATGTGTTGAGGGAGAGAGGAGGCAGGGGTACCGTGGGGCATCTGGAGGTGATGGCTGTGGGGGAATGACCTTGATACCCTCTGGTACCCTGGCCCTTTGGGGGCCTTGGGTAGGGACATCGCTCTCTTTTTGGTGGTATGCCTTTCTCACATCTTTCTGGCCTAGAGATTGGGGCTGTTGATACACGTGAGAGTTAGACACAAGGGGTTTCCTGGCCCAGTTCAGAGCGGACAAGCTGTTATGAGCCTATCAGTACAATGTTGCTGGGTTGGGGTCACCGGGAGAGTTCCGTACAGCAATCTTGGGACATAATTTGAGAAAGGTAGCTGGCATCAGCAGGGCCATGGTGCGACTAGAACATAGGGTTGGGGGAGTAGAGTCTGAAGTGCCAGGATGTTGCAGCTCAGAACTGGAAAGGGCCTTGTGTTTCAGGGCCTTGTGTTTTGGGAGAGCTGGTAAGTGGCTGCCTTAGGCACCATACAGTGTTACCTGACAGTTGAGGGAGTTAGGTGTAAATGTTATCATGACTAACCCTACCTAAGGATGACAAGGAGGGATGCTACACAGGGAGACCCAGATGGCTATGAGCATTTCTGAAAAAACACCTTTGCTCATACAGGTGCAACTGAGCATGATGCAGGATTACCCTTCCTATGACCGTGCCCTGAGAAGCTTCTCCCTCATCATTTAATTGACACAGAGCTTCCTCAGGGGTCCTTGGCTGGTTCTGGGATGTGAAATAGGTTACTTGACATGTAATTACCTCCCCACTGTGAGGACCACTTTGGCTTGGGGCTAGGCTTTGGCCAGTGTTGTCCAGGGCAGCTGACAGGGCCTTGGAAGCCTGTCTATCCCTCTTTGAGTTGGCTGTGAAGTCAGGGAGCAGAGCACTAGCTCTGAAGGGAGCCTGGAAGGAGGCCTGAAATTGGGCCTGTGGGACTCCCACTGACTCTGAGTAGAATAGCCTGGGGCCAGTGACATACACACACACACACACACACACACACACACACAGACAGAGAGAGAGAGAGAGAGACAGAGACAGAGACAGAGACAGAGACACAGAGAGAGACAGAGAGAGACAGAGACAGAGACACAGAGAGAGACAGAGAGAAGCACAGACATACACTGGTGGGAGCACTTCCAATAGCAGGGCACAGCATTGGAAACATGAGGTGCTCTCAGTTCCCCAGTTGACAGGGAAGGGATTTGCACAGGGCTCCTCTGTGCTTAAGTTCCTCAGCTCCTGCCCACCCTCATGCCCATGCAGGCTGACTTGAAGCTGTGTTCTCTGCCTGCTTACTCTGCTGTCTCACCTCCCACTCACTCCCCACTCGCTCCCATCTGGTTCTCACCCCTTCATCAGGGAGACCCACTGCAGAGGCTGTGGACTTCACCGTCCGGATTCCAGATGCTCTGTGTCCAGGTCTGGCTGCCCGGCTCTTGGTCCTCTCTCTCTGACCTCCCTGGAGGCCTCTCTGTGGCTTTACCGCTTGTCTGAGGACAGTCAGTGTTTTTATCTGCCAGGACCTGGGCCCTCCCTGCAACTACAGCTTCCATTTTTCACACTGAGCTGACCTGCAACTCCTACCAGCCCTAGCTTGGACCTGAGACTCCTTTAGCATGTGTACTATGTTTGCTGGCCTTCTTCTGGGTGACCCATGGGTGGCCTATCTACTGCCATTCTGCCACAGAGCCTCTCCTGTCTCAATATTGCCATCTGAGCAGCCAGCTGCAGTCCCCTCTTGCATTGAGGTAACATTCAGCCTGGCCTAGCCCACTCCAGACTTCTCTTGAACTCCCTTCCACTTATGGAACCCTCTCTTCTGAGCCTGAAAATTTTCAATGGCTTCCTTCCCACAATACCCTTTCCCTACACAGGCATGGTCTCTGCTAGGTCTCCCTTGGCCCTTAACATTTTTTAAGTGAATCTTCCTGTACAGACATGATATACAAGTACCTAAAGCCTGTACATTGAGTGTCTCCCAGTGTCTTGTCTTTCAGTGATTCCCTAGACCTCTGTCTACCTCAGTCCTTTTGGACCTCCATTTCCAGGACACTGGCCATTCTGATGAGATGCGGTTGAATTCTCTGAGCTGCTGGGAATAGCGGGGCAGAGGTGAAGATCTGTGTCTGAGAACATTGAATACAGAGGCATAAGACATGTTGCTCTCCATCTTAAGGAGAGGAGAGAGGAATAGACTTAAGAACTCTGGGACAGGTAGAGGGTGTGTGGAGAGGACCTGTCCTGGAGGGATTAGTGGGGACAGAGCCAGAAGGCCAGTGCCCTGCCTGTCACTACCACTCCAGTTTTCTCCAAGTATCACCCTCAGACTCTACCTTAAAGAGAGAGTTCTCCCTGGATGCAGTTGCCATGACAACACTGTTAACAAAGACTAGCTTCTGTGGAGGAGGCTGGCTCACCCAGAAGCTGAGGGTGTTGGGAAAGGGTGTGCATTCTGATGAGTGTATCTGCAGAGCCTTGTCTCCCCTCCCCCACCGAGGTCACCCAGATCTTGAGGACCTTCCCTGACTTTACAGGCCTCTGGAACCCAGACCCACCCAGTATGAATGTGGAGTGTGTTGTAGCTTGGATATAGGGGCCAGTCTCAGGAAAGCCTCCTACCTGGGGTATGGAATATGTCCAGTCCTTATCCCAGATATTTCCTAAGATGAGTTACTATAGTCTGTTGTGCAAGCCCAGGCTCATAGGCTATAAGATTCTGTGGTCCAGCTTCTCTAGGCTTTGAGCTCTGAACAAGCATTCATGGGCTCTGTTCCCCCATATAGAGTGTGGTTTGGGTTAAATGAGGTAATGTAGCAGTGGTCCCAAGCAGGTCCCAGGGTAGGTCCCTGAGCTTGTGGATCTTCCCTTGATGGGAAGATCCAGTTCTCTGTCCTGAGAACAGATGAGAGTTGGCTGAGGTTGGTTGAGTGTATCAGCTAGGACAGTATAGATAAACCAGGTTGGAGGCTAGTGGCTTACAAAGGCACTTGGAGGGTTCCTAGGGTACTGAGATGCAGGCAAAGGGACTGTGTCAATTGTTCATTTTATTATTGTTGGCAGTAGCGCGTACACCCCCCATTCTCTCCCCTTCCAGGCTGGATGAAGAGTGGAGGCCTTGGGAGAGCAGCACAAGAGCTAGTGAGCACGTAGGCTGTTCTAGGAGAGCCTAGGCTTTACCTACACTGTCCAGGAAACACAGGGCACAACCAGATAGCTGCACTTTGGGGAAGGGGTATCCTGTGCTCTTTGCTCATTCTTTCTCTGGCTTGGTGTTCCGGAGAGCCTGTTAACCCAATCCAAGTGGAACCTTATGATCTGCCGTGAGGAGACCTCTGCCGAGAAGGATGTGCACAGGGCAGCATGGGGTGGAGGAGAGCATCTGCACAGATGTGGTCTGAAGAGAAGATGCTAACAACCTATGTCATCACCTGGGCCGCACCCCGAGTGATGGAGCACCTGAAGGTGTAGAAACTTCTGATCAGTGAGCCACAGCCATGCTAGTGAAAACTGCCACAAACTGGACGTGACTACACCTCAGTGGAGAGCAGACAAAGGCTGTTCTTCAGTCCGAGCCGATGACACCATTACAGTTACGAGAGCCAGAAAAGCCAGCACAGATGATTCTAAAGCAGCTGACTATTTGTAAGAGTCTGAGGTCATAGAGTCAAAGGAATGTTAGTGAGAACTATGAGGAGCTTAGGGATAACTGGTAAGAACACAGTCGAAGGGTATCTTGGGAATGTGGCCATCACGATGTTACAGACAGGTCTCCCACTGACCCTGAGAGCCCATGGTCTCTGAGGAGAAACCCATATTCAGGTGCCTCTTCCCAGCCTGTAGTGGAGAGACCAGGAATTGGCATGAAGCCTGCAGGAGGTGGTGGGATGTGTTTGAGAGTGTTATGGAATGCCCTGGCCTCTCCCTGTGACTGGAGAGCTTCCTGCCCTGTGGCGTTAGGGCACTGGAGACTTGAAAGCTGCTCTGTGGTCTGCAGCAGCTGTTGCAGCTCCAGCTCCCAGATGTGTCTTGAGATAACACTGAGATAAGAAACTGTGAGGAACACGGTGGCAGAAGAGCCATGAGAAGTCTCCTATCTTGAGGTGCATGACTGGATCAGTCCTAGTTGGGATGGAGAGAGGAGCCCAGAGGGAGCTGCAGGAGTGTGGCCAGCCAGAGTGGGTCCACCCTGTCCCTGCTGAGGCTTTGGTGTGATGGCATGGACGAGGATGTATAGCCTGTGACAATATCTGGTTCATGGTCTGTGTGTGTACCAGCCCACCTCAAACCCACCACTTCCCTGCAAACCTCCCTGTGTCCCACCTAAATTAACTTGACCAAGGGACGGACTGTCTAGTGTAGCTGTCTCTGGAGCATGCATTGCATCCCTTCACCCCCAGGGTCTGGGACAGCATGGCTGGTGTCCCAGAGGGATACGGCGTGCCAGGTTGGTCATGAAAGATGAGGAAGTTCAGCGGGGGGGAGGGGGTTGTCTTTAGTTGGCCTGTTGTTTATCTCAGGTCTCCTTTCAGGACAGGATCTTCTTGGTAGAGCCAAGAGTAGATGCCTCATGTCGGGATTAGACATACCTGCCTACTCCGATATATGAACTGTTAGGTTGAGTTTAGATGAGCCATGCCTCAGTTTCCCCATCTTCCAGTGACGGCAAGTGTAGACATTAAGAGTACTGGACCTCTGTGAGACACAATCCCATCCCTGTAGCTCTGAGATCATCTGGTACAGATATGGGACATTATGGGCCACGAGGACAGAGTGCTTCATATCCACCCGCGAAATCTCTCCAGCGTGGCTAGCGGCTTCACTAGGCTTCAGCCTTGTGCTTGTCCACACCTGGCCTTCCAGGCTGTGGACAGAGGGTAGAGGGATGGGCTGAGGCATCTCAATTGAGACTGTTAGGTCCATGCCAGCAGGGGAAGCAGTAATGAGTCCCACCAATCCCTAAGAAAACCTTGTAGACTAACCCACAGGCACACCCAGACACCATTCCATAGTGTGAAAATGACAAGCACAGGTGGATGTAGCACCAGGGCTGGCACTGGAAAAGGAGTATGTGTGTATCCTAGGCCTGCTTTCAGATAGGCAGGGGACACCAGACTGTCCTGCCCTATCTCAGGGCAGCACTGTGTGAGGAGCAGAGATAGAGAATGGTCCATCATGGCAGGAGGGGCCTGAAATGCAGAGAGCCCAGTGGTGCTGCAGCGGGGTTCTCACTCTCATCCATTGCCTGCTGAGCTTCTCGGTCCCAGATCACTTCACTTATCTACTTATACCCTTCCTTCCTTCCTTCCCTCCCTTCTTCCTTTTACAACTTAGCCATCTTGGGGGCTCTGTCTCCTGGTTCTTTCTACCTGGCCCATGGTCCCCTTGACCCCTGCCATTTTCTCTAATCACAGTTGGCCCTATGGTTTCAGAAGCTAGGTCTAGACCAAGAGCCAAATTCCATAGGCGTGGCCTGAAACCAGGTTATTATGCAAACTCCAAACAACTCTGTCCCCCTTGCTCTGCTCCCCATGTCCCATGCCACCCTACTTTCCCCGGCCATTGGATCCCATGGCCCTCGAAGAGGCTGCAGTCAGCATCCAGGGAGCCGGTCCTTCGTCCTGCTTCTCTCTACTCTCAGACGTGGTATGCTAGTCCCCTCAGACTTTCTCCACACTGAGTCCAGGCTGGCCTGGCCACCCTCTATGAGAACTCTTCTTGCAAAAGCGCTTTGTCTTTTCTGCTGATGTCCTCAGTGGGTGTTTGGTTCTCCCTGGGGAAGGCACAGGCCACTTTTCTCGTTACACACCAGCACTCTCTGCCTCACCTGTCACCTGCTCTGCTCAACTGGCTCCACTGTCCCTGTCCCAAGGATTTCAAAGCTGGTGGTTCTGGCTAGGGTTGGGGAGGAGCCAAAAGTTTTCCCTGGCCTCCAGGACTTGGGACTGTTGGTGGTTCCTGCCATGCCTCCCCAGCCTATGATGTCTGGTCTTGCCAATCTCTGCCCCTGAAGCAGGCTTGCTTTGTTTTCTGTCTTTTAGCCTCTGTCCTCTCAACTTCAGTGTACTGGTGACATTCTGTTGTCACATACCAACTGGTTTCCACCTCACCATAGCATGGAGATAGATGGGGTGGCAGGAACAGAACCTTTCTTGTGATGGGGCCCTGGAAGCCCTCAGTGACCTGTCCTCTCCTGTGTGGTAGTAATATAGCCTGTGGTAGCAGGGGACACTAAACTCGGAGATTAGCAGTCTTCCAATAGGGAGTGTCATGCAAAAGGCAGGGGCAGGCAAAGCTGCACAGGAACTCAGGACTGCTGCACCACACAGGTGCAGTGGAGCAAGAAAGTCCTCTGCTGACTCTCAGCCCCTGAGAAACAGTGGCAAGAGGAGCTGTGTTCCCTGGATAGAATAGTATCCAGAGGTCCGTTTACTCAGAGACCTCGGCCTATTTCTAAGCATGATAAACTTGAAGTTGTGATGGTGGCAGCGGAGGGAGTGATGGAGCTGTTGGTGATGATGGTGATAGTGATGGCGGGGGTAGGAGTGGAAGAGACGGAGGTGCTGATGGGAGGGATGATGGTGGAGGTGTCGGTGATGGCGGCCGTGGTGATGGTAGTTATGGTAATGGTGAAAGCATTGGTGATGACGGAGGTCGTGATGGGTGTGGGTGCGGTGGCGGAGGAGGCACTGGTGGTGATGGTGGAGGTGGAGACAGTGTGGGGGAGACAGAGGATGGTGGGAGACGCTAGAGGGAAATGTGCTGCTTAGATGCTGGCAACGGAGCCATAAAAGCATCCTAATATCTGCTTGGTTTGAGGAGGGCCTTGCTAAGGAACAGTCAGATCTGCACTGTGTTATGTGGGTGTGTCTGTGGGTGGGTGCACACTTGGCTAGCTAGCTCTGCTTCCTGTCTTTTCTTCTCCCTGCCCTGGACATCTGCCCCCCCACACCTGTGGGAGTAGAGAAGGTGCAAAGCTCCTCCCTGGAGAACAGTGGGGAACAGGCTGGCACCCCTGTATCTCCTGGGAGCTGAGTTAGGATGGAAGGACAGGAACAGGAATCTTAGCCACGAATGGAGAGTGAATCATTTAGTTCCAACCCCAATCCTGCTGCCAAAATCGTATGAGGAGTTTGGCATTTCTCTGTGCTTCGCAACCTCAATTTTCACATCTGTGAAGTGAGCTCAGGTCTGCTTGGGATAGCAGGGAGGGGGATGCAATAATATCTGAGGATAAGCCCTGGTGTATCTCAGTGTTCACTGAGATACTGGTGCTGGGGTTGAGACTGCCTGTCAATACAGTCTCAGCAGAGCCAAGTGCTGGGAGACTATCTGATAGGAACGACCATGGAACTTGGGTTGGCCAGGCCCAGGGTATCAGGCTGGTCTTAAGGTCAGAATCCAGGTTTAGGCTGACTCCTCTGAAGCTCCAGTATCCCTGTTACTCTGTAGAAAGGCAACCAGGCTGGTCTAGACAAGAACCCTCAAGATCTATCCCTGGGGTGGGGAGTCAGAGGGTTGGCGAAGCCCTGGATCCTCCTGTACTCCAGTACCAAAGGGGAAATAGCTCAGCATCCAGGGAGGATGTAGCAGAGCTGGCTTGGCCTGAGTTTCTTGCCTCTTGTTCCTTCTGTTGCCATGGAAACAGACTAGCGAAGCTTCCTTCCCTATGCCTCACCCCTTGAAACTGATGGAAGAGGCAGTCTGGAAGGAATAGGGGAGCAGAGGGAGAGAAGCTACATAACCGCTGATCCTTGACCCTCAGATGGGAGTATTGGAGGGAATAGCTTTCCCAGGATCTGAGTACAGATCAGTGCAAAGCCAGTGTGAGGGTGCAGACCCTTGGTCCTCCTCAGAGTACAAATACCAGGGCTGCATTTGTTTTAATAGCCTTCAGAAAGTAACATGGGTCCTTGTGCAAATAGATTCTCCCTGTCTCCAGGCTGTCCTTGTGTTTAAAAGTCCCCTCTGGACATTCCTGGCTTGCGTATACAGCAACCTGACACTCTATTTTAAGTGGTATTTTATTTTATGAGGCTGTTAGGGTTATGTGTCTTGATTTCACAAAGATGTATCTGGGAGCGTCCTCTCTGCGTGTGGAGTGGCCTTTTTGTTTGAAACAAAGTGGGACGAAGGTGCATTTGTCATGTTGCTAGATTTTGGCAAACCGTCCACCATCATGGTACTAAGCCAGACTCCTTTTTCAATCTGCGAGGGGCCTGTTTCTCCTTACCCTTGCCAGTCTGATTAATGAGATACACCTTATTCCAATTGTAGTTATCATGTAATTTTAGTTATCTCATGTGATGAATTGGATTGGACATCTTTTCCTACTTGTAAGATCTTCCTGGGACCAGGGACGTAGGTCGGTGGCAAAGCACTTGCTTTGCACACGGGAAGTCCTGGGTTCAATTGTCAGCACTGAAAAAAAAATTACCTGTATTTTTTTGGTGTTCTTATCATGCACAAAGATTTCAGCTGGACTGTTGGTCTCGTGTGTCTGTTTTGTTTAGACAGTGTCCGCCTTGCTCTATAGCATAGGCTGGTCTGGAATGCGGAATCTTCCTGCTCAGCCTCCTGTATCCTGGGATTGCAAGGTGTACTAGTGTTTATTTGTTTGTTTGTTTAGTTGGTTGGTTTTTGAAGACAGATTTCTCTGCAGCTCTGGGTGTCCTGGAACTCACTCTGTAGACCAGGCTGGATTTGAACACAGAAATTCGCCTGCCTTTACCTCCTGAGTGCTGGGATTGAAGGCATGCGTCACTGCTGTCCAGCTATAAGAACTTTTACTATTAGGAAACAGGTACTTTTGACGATGAGTTACAAATACTTTCCCCAATGTATTGTCTTCATTTCTTGTGTTTGGATTTTTTTTTTTTTTGCAGACATTTAAGATACGAGTAGCAAAAACAATTATTTCAAACTGACTTGAGTTTTCGAAACATTCATATTGGGTATGAACCTGCTGAAGTTAGAGATGGGTGCCCACCTGTAATTTTAGAGGTCTCAAGCCAACAAGAAGTCTTCTCTGCACCGGGCGGTGGTGGCACATGCCTTTAATCCCAGCACTTGGGAGGCAGAGGCAGGCGGATTTCTGAGTTCAAGGCCAGCCTGGTCTACAGAGTGAGTTCCAGGACAGCCAGGGCTACACAGAGAAACCCTGTCTCGAAAAACCAAAAAGAAGTCTTCTCTGCAGCTATGCAGAAATCTCATGTGAGTTTTTCATAGACTTATGGCTTTCTTTCTCAGATTGACGATTTGATCCATTGGATAGGGTTCCAGCTGATGTTTTCCAGACGGCTTCCCATTTGCCCAGTGCTACTTGCTTAACAACCTTCTCTTCAGTGACTCGGGGCATCACCTTTACCCTGCACCAAGATGCACATGTTTGGGGTTACTTTCAGACTCTCCCGTTTGTGGCCTTGCTTTGGCTGTATATTAATGTGCTAATGCCAAGTTTTAAATGGAAACTTATTTTGAGACAGGGGGTCTTACTGTATAACCAGGTCTAGTCTTGAATACTCAATTCTCCTGCCCCAGCCTCCTGAATTATATGAGCCAGTATGGCCAGCCCAACATGAGTAAAATCTGAGCTGGTGAATATGGATGTGTTAGATTTTTTTTTTTTTGCAGACATTTAAAATACAAGTAGCAAAAACAATTATTTCAAACTGACTTGAGTTTTCGAAACATTCATATGGTTCTTATAGAGGAACAGAACCAATTTAAGGTGTGTGACGTACACACACACATACACAAAACAAAGGGGGGTTTGTCTGTTTGGCTAGCATAGTAGGAAGTGGAGAGTCCAATAAGCACTCTGGAGAGACAGAGAACCTGGAAGTTGCTCAGTCATGAAGCTAGATACAGCGTCAGTCTGAATATGGTGCTAAAGGCCTGGAAGCCCCCTGCAGAGTTGCTGGTATTTAGTTATATTAGAAGTCCGGAGATGCCAAGAACACGATAAAGGTACTTACCAAGGGAGAAGTGGAGGCAAGCAGGTGACCTGAGCCACCTGTTGGAAAGTGACACCCACTTTGAGGGTGATTTTTCCTTGGCTAATCCTTTCTTGAAATAACTTCATGGAGATGCCCAGAGGTGTGTCTCTCAGGATGGTACAGAGCCCATCATGATGACAGACCAACCACCATGGATCTATCTGCCCTTGTCAGCTTGATTCCCAATCACATTGTCTTATGCTACATTTAATGTCCAAATTAAGACAATGACAACATTGTAACTACTATTAATATAATCTAACTATCCCATGTAGAGTGGAAAAATGCATTATTTATCCCTCCAGAAGAGATGACAATCTCTTAAGAAAGGCTTACTCTGTTAATATTCCATAGCTTACAAACTGTATAGATTCATAATACTTGTTTTTGTTTGTTTGGTTTTTCGAGACAGGATTTCTCTGTGTAGACCTGGCTATCCTGGAACTCCCTCTGTAGACCAGGCTGGCCTTGAACTCAGGAATCCGCCTGCCTCTGTGTCCCAAGTGCTGGGATTAAAGGCATGCGCCACCACTGCCCAGCATAGATTCATAATACTTAAGCCTGGATCTCAACTCGATTGATGTCATGTTACACAATGACAGAACAGGGGGAAATACAGACACGTATCTGCTTTATATATGTGCATATATGCACACACATCTCTTCTTTAGTCTTTAAATTCCTAGTGAGATATCTCACTGATCTTTTCATGTAAAATCCACGACATTTAAAATTTTTATTTACTCATTCATTTTATGTGTATGAATGTTTTGCTTATATGTATGTCTGTATCATGTGCATGCTTGGTACCCATGACAACCAGAAGAGAATGTGAAATCCTCTGCAGCTGGAGTTACCGGCAGTTGTGAGGCGCCATGTGGGTGCTGAGAACTGAACCCCAGATCCCCTGGAAGAGAGCCTGAGTACTCTTAACCACTGAGCCATCTCCCCAGTTCCTACAAACAGATTTTAAATAAAATAGAGCAGAAATATCCATGGCAACTATAACTCTCCTTTCTGGAACCGGAGCCAAGGATCTACACAGAGGACTAGGGTGTGGAAACAGGAAGCAAGAGCCTTGCTCCACTTGCAGGGTGGGGCAGACTTCCAGTCCTGCTGCTCTCCCAGCTACTGCAGCAGCCGTAGGGGATGCTGGCTGAGGGCATGTGCAGTCTTCTGACTGAGACCCTTGCTCCAGCCCTCCAAGCTGCTGTCCCCCGGTTGGCACAGTGACTGCATCTTTAAAAGGCCATCCCATTGATGGTGCCAGCTGCTTCGGGTTGGTGGAGGGTATGACAAGACGGGAACATTCCACAGGCAGGAACCCACTCTTGTGTTTACTTGGTAGTGAAGTATGTTCCTTGATCAGAAGCAGTGTGGAAAAGGCATTCCTTAACAGCACAGAATATAGTTTTGGCGAAAGCATTATCACCAGGAAAGGAAAATCCACACCTAGAGTGAGTGTCTGTTCCAGTAAGGATAAAGTGCAGTCTTCCAACAGCGGAAGCGGTACAATGCAGTCACCCTCCCACCCTGGGAATGGCACCACACCAGGAACTCAGTGTTGGTGCCTGCTGCTGGCGGATCTGGCACTCAGCAGCAGCAGTAGCCCGGTCAGCCTCGGCGAGTGGAAGCCCAAGTCGCTGAGCCCATCTGTGTTGCTTTTTCCTTGCTATGATGGAATAACTTGACAAGAACAGCTTAAGGAAGGGAGCACTTATTCTGGCTCCCAGTCTGAGGATGCAGCCCACCATCAAAGGGAAGGCTTGGCGGCAGGAACATGAGGCCCTGGTCACACTGTCTGCAGTCAGGAGGCAGAGACATGAATGCTGGCACTCCATCCAGTCCCTCTTTTTATTCAGCCCGGGACTCCAGCCCCTTGGATGGTGTCAGTACACTGAGGGGTAGCCTTCTCTTCTCAGTTAAGCCTTTTAGGATAATTACTTAAGTCACTCAATAATGTTCTAATATAAAATGGTGCCATTTTAAATGTAGTATTTTAAAGTTATTCTTTGAGAATTTTTTACATGAGACAATGTGTTTTGATCATGCTCATCACCATTCCTCCTCCTGACACCGCCCAGATTCTCTCTCCCAAATCTTCCTCCCAACCTCAAGTCCCCTTCTAATAACAGGATAACCTGCAGAGTCTAATTAGTGCTTCCCGTCTATGCCTGAGTGTGAAGGCATCCGCTGGAACGTGGCCAACCCAAGAGAGACCACGTCCTTGAAGATCTGCAACGTATAGTTTTCTTATGTCAATGGGCTGGCTGGTCCTTCCTAGCAGCCATCTACTGTCAGCTAGGAGGAGGGGCTCCTGTGACCTTCCCCGATACATGCTAGGATGTTGGTTCCATCGATCTTGTCCAGGCTGCATAGGCCGGCAACTACGGTTGCTACGAGTTGATGAGCACAGCGGTCTGTCCTGTTAGAAGATGCTGTTTCACCCAAGCTCTCTCTTACCTGTGGTCCTTAAAGTCTTGCCTCCTCCTCTTCCATGATGTTCTCTGAGTTCTGTGGGAGGGCTCAGGACATGGATATCCTATTTACTTAAATTAAAATTAAAATATAATCACATTACTTCCTCTCTCTCCTGCCTTTTCTCCAACCCCTTCCGTGTCCTCCCCCCAACCTCAAGTCTCCCTCAAAGGCATGGCCTCTTTTTCAAAAAGTTATTGATTTTTTTTGTGTGTGTGTGTGAATTTTGCGTCATGCATCCCAATCCCACTCATCTTCCTCCCCCCATCCTTTTGTATCCACCTCCCACCCCTGCAACCTCCCCCACAACAGAAAGTGAAACAGGATAGCTTTAAAAAATATAATCTCGTTGTGGAAGCCGTAGTGTGTCACAATATGTCCCAGAGTGTGACTCTCTTGTCCACATATCTTGTAAATGTTCACTGCAGTGAGTCATGTCTGTTTCAAGGCCTCTGCTTCTGCTACACCATCAACACTGGATCCTCACTGGGATTCCTCTCAGACATCCTGTTGTTGCCCTGTCTCATGGGGATCCTGCAGCTTTGGATCTGCAGGACCGGCCTTTTTACACGTTCCAGTATTTCATAGATGGGGTAGATGTTGTGGTGGGTTAACTCAAAGCCCTGGTTCTGGGCCCAGGAGGGAGCTCAGTTGATCAGTCTGCCAGTTCACCTCACCCACACCACCAGGGTGAGGTTGCCCTGTCACCCAATGCTGTGGCCAGCAAGGGGCAGAGCCAGCTCTCCACATTCTCATGACCTCAGAGCCACCTCTCTTGTTTGCCATAAGTGGCAAGGAGCAAGGGTGAGGCGAACCTCTTCCTTGGCCATGCCATGCCATTGTAGACAAGTGGTAGAGCCAGCTCTTCCATGCTCATCCCCTCAGGGCCATCTCACCTGTATCCCTGTCACCAAGGTCAGCTTTACTATTCTCCCCAGGCAAAGTGGAGGGATGGCCTCTTTTTGATGTGTTTTGTTACTTATTGTATTAGTTTTCTATTGCTGTGATATAACACCACAACCAAGTTGATTTATAAAAGAAAGAATTTAATTGGACTTTGCAGTTCTAGAGGTTAGAGTTCATGATGGTGGAACAAAGGCCTGGTATCAGGAACAGCTGAGAGCTCACATCTCAAATGCTGAGCAAGGAGCACACTGGGACCAGAGGGAGGCTTTTAAAACTTCAAATTAACTTTCAAGACACACCCCTCCAATCAGGCCACACCTCTAAATCCTTCCTAAGGAGTTCCATTGGGCTGGAGAGATGGCTCACCGGTTAAGAGCACCGGCTGCTCTTCCAGAGGTTCTGAGTTCAATTCCCAGCAACCACATGGTAGCTCACAAGCATCTGTAATGGGTTACAATAATCTCTTCTGATGTGTCTGAAGACAGCCACAATGTACTCATATACATAAAATAAATAAATCTTTAAAAAAAAAAAGAGTTCCATCAACTGAGGGCTAAGTATTCAAACATATGGAGGCCATTTTCATTCAAACTACCACACACATATATGCCTAAATATGTAAGTACACCCTGTGGAAACATTTAGAATGGCTTGTGTGTATTTGATTTCAAGGCTGACTACTTTGTATTGGTTAAGCTACTTAAGGGGCTCATCCCTGTGGGAGGTGAATTCTCTCAGCAGTCGTTAGTTACCTGAAGTTCTTTGTCTAACGATGGGACTCCAGAAGATTCCCTGCTTCTGCATTAGTGTGCCCACTGATATTTTCATTGCTTAGATCTTGTTTAAACAGCTATATGGTTGAGGTAACATAGATGTAGCTTGTCTGTCATTCCTAGGAGACACAATCTCATAGCAGAATCCCTCTTGCTCTTCTAAACTTTCAGTCTCCTTTTCTGAGATGTTCCCTGAGCCTTAGATGCAGGAAGCTCCCCACGATCCATTGATCACTGCATTATGACCTGTTGTGGTTTCTGTAGTGTCTCTGTTTTCTGTAAAGAGAAGCTTCGTTGATGAGGGGTGGAAGCCACGCTTGTCTGTATGTATAAGGATGACTTACAGATTGCAGGTAGAAATTATACCTGTGAGCTCTGCCCAGTTGGGAAGCCCTCTGGGTCCAGAGCAGCTAAGAGAGAACACAGAGTTTAGTAAGTAGTTAACTCAGGATTAACCATGTGGCGGTTAGGCAGTGGTTCAGCTATTGTGCTGCCTAGCGCATATTAAAGTATATATACTCTGTATCTCTTCTCTATCTATCCTTATCTATCTGTCTATCTATCTATCTATCTATCTATCTATCTATCTATCTATCTATCATCTATCTAAAGAAATTATGCTCATGCAGTAAAGTCTCAGCAGTAGGTTCCCTTCTAAGACCCATAATCATATTTCCCAGAGCGGTTGGCTGGGTTTCTAATATCAGGCGTGATTTTCCTTCTATTGAGTGGGCCTTAAGTCCATTTAGATTTAAATGGGCCAACAACCATTTAGTTGTTGGTTACCATCTGAGACATTAAGTGCCACTATTACACCTTTAGGGATACCTTTGCTGCTGTTCATTGTTACAGTTTGCTGGCATATCAGCCGAATAGAGCTGTTAATGGCTTCCCTCTATTGAATGTTTACATAGGGGTTTCTGCTACTTGAAAGCTAGAAAACAGGAAGGAGGCTTTTAGGTTCGATCCAGCTAGAATCTTCTAAGTCCTATGTCTGAAGGGTGAAGTGTCTTCAACCATTGAGGACTTACCTGCAGCCTCTGGAAGACAACCAAAGTGTAGCAGCATTATCCTATATTGCTTTGGGAGTTTCTTAGAGTACGCTAACAGCTTGAATGGGTTTTTTTCATGCCTGGTATTGGGGTTTTTTATCAGATAGTCTATGGCTTTTGTTGGAAGTGTTATCAGCTAAAAACAAGTCTATAATACAACCCATCTCTACCATTTTAGGGCATATTCCCAAAGGACATGACATCTTACTGCATAGTAGCCTTAGTGCTCTGCCCGACTCAGCAATGCCCATTTCTTCTCTATTTGCAATAATAGAAACAAACTATCCTTCAACAGATGTATGGATAATGAAAATGCAATTCATATGCACCACAGAACAATATTCAGCTGTAAAGGAAAATGAAATCATGAAATTTTCAGCTAATGGATGGAACCAGAAAAGATACTCCTGAGTGAGGTAACCCAGACCCCAAAAGACAAAGGCCACATAGACTCTCTCATCTGCAGCTCTTCAGATGTGAGTGTACAACATGGAGTAACTGCAGAAACCATGAGAAAGGGGCCGAGGTGGGAGTACAGAGTATAGAGTGGTGGGGATAGGGGTACTCAGGGGGATGGGAAAATTTAGGAAGGGGCTCTAATTATGGAGGAGGAGAAACGTCAATACAGAGAGATGGAAGAAGGGACAAATACCAGGAAGCCTCAAAGAATTGTATTATTTTATATTTACCTAAACTATCTATTTGTCTGTCTGTCCATCCATCCACCTGCCTGCCCATCCATCTCTCTCTCTCTCTCTCTCTCTCTCTCTCTCTCTCTCTCACACACACACACACACACACACACACACACACACACGCTGTAGGTTCCCATGTGGATTCTTCAAGCCTCTTTAGTTACCCCCCACCTCTTCCTATGCTCCAGCCTCCCATCCTCTTCCTTCTCACTTAAATCTCCCCAGCACTGCTCCTCTCCCCCTCATGCTACCTGTGTCGCCTGTGTCGTCTTCACTCCCTTAAGGTCTCTATTTCCCCATTCAATGGCAAATTTCTGGGAGAACACTTCTCTCTCTCTCTCTCTCTCTCTCTCTCTCTCTCTCTCTCTTTCTTTTTTCAAACAGGGTTTCAGTATGTACACCCTGGCTGGCCTGGAATTCAATGAGCATCTCCTGTCTTGCTGGTTTGCTTCTCAAACGGCGGCATCCAATCTGACTTTTCTCAATCAGCCGCCATGTTCCCGACTAGCCTAGGCCTGCGGCCACAAGCGGTGGCAGCTTACCGCTGCTGCTCAGCTCAGGCCGTCCACTCAGGCGACCAGAGACACTGGCCCTGCCACCTACGAGACGCCAGCATGGGAGATGGCTCTGCCAATCTTCCACACTGTCTCCACAAAGCTGGACTGTACCCAGACCATCCCTCCAAACACACGGGCCTGGTAAAAAATGAGACCCTAAAGCTTAAATATTAATCAAAGGCTTTATATATTTAGTAATGTTAAATAACGATATGCCCATTCAATTAAAGGTGTTTCCCAATTAGCTAACCTAAATATAAGTTGTTACCCAGGACTGCTTTCTGTACCTGGGTCTCTGCTCCCCCTAGCTCCTCCTCTTCCTTTTCCTCTTCCTCACCTTACTCCTCCCACCTTAGCTCCTCCTACAGGCATGTGCCACTACATCTGAGTAAAACACTCTTGTAGACACACCCAGAGGTATGCTTTCTAGATGTTTCTAAATCCTATCAAGTCGACAGTTTGGCTCAAACTTCACACCATGAATAGCAAGAGTAGTGACCTGTACATCTGAGCCACCTCCTTGTATAAATCATTTGTGCTTCTGGGACCTGATAGAACCTGATCATGTGTATGCCGTTTCTATTTGTTGGTCGATTGCTATTGTGTATGTCCAACTTCTGGGTGTTAGGTCAGATGGAACCCAGCTTATGATGAGCCTCATGGTAATTCAGTGGCCCATTATCAAACACTCAGTTTCTACTAAGGCTCAGTAGTAAGCCAAGTGTTGTCCTCCAGAGGGTGAGTAGTTTGTAGATGATGTCTGGGCCTTGATACAAGATCTCTGGGATATCTGCTGTGACTCACCTACAGCAGCCTGTCAGAGGCTCCAGATAGCATTCCTAGCTGCTGTTGACACAGAATCATTGGGTCTGCCAGTTCAGACGGCCAAATGGCAAAGCTGCCTACACAGCAGCCTAGATCTGTAGAAGACTTTTTTTTTTTCCTGTTCTAGGGTTCATTAAAAACTAGCAGCTTTTGGAATCACTTGGGCTGGAGTAACACATCCAAACTAAGAAATGTGCAGCTTACCAAGTCCGATGCCGGCTAGGCACTGCGCTTCTCTCTTGGTGGTGGAAGGGCCTATGTCCAACAACTTAACCTGCATCTCCACACCATTGAACTCTTAGTGAATGTCGGTTGGCTTTATTTCCTGTCCTCTGACGTGCAACTGCTTTATTAGAAACTCCAGAGTGGTTGCTACCTTCTGTTCACTTAGTCCAGTATACGCATCAGCTTATTGGCCCAGTGTGATACCTGGTGGAAGAGAAAGCTGGTCAAGGTCTCAGTGTACTAAGTTATGATCCAGATCTGGAAAACGTACACGCCTCTGAGACAGAACAATGGAAGTATACTGATGGCGTTGCCCGTTAAAAGCAGTTTGCTTCCTGTGGTCCTTCTGGATAGGCATAGAGAAAAAAAGCATTTGCAAGATCAGTAGCTTCATACCAAGTACAAGGAAATCTGGTAATCAGCCCAAGTGAGGAAATCGCATCCGGGGAAGCAACTGCAGTTGAGGTTGCCACTTGGTTAACCTTGGGATAACCAAGTGTCAGTTTCCAAGTCTCATCTATCTTCTGTCCAGACCAGAGAGGAGACGGATAGAGGTGAGGTAGAAGCCACCAACCTTGCATCTTTCAAGTCCTTACGGTGGTACAAAAAGGGAGAGTTTGAACTTTTCCTTTCTTATTTTTTCATTACAATTTTGCATTATTATATTTTCTTTTACATGTGCAGGAGTTTTACCTGCATGTATGTCTGTGCACCATGCACATGCCTTGTGCCCAAGGAGGCCATTAAAGGATGCCAACTCTATTAGGATGGGAGCTGGTTGTGAGCCAACATGTGGGTGCTGAGAATGAACCCAGGTCCTCTGGAGGAGAAGCCAGTGCTCTTAACCGCTGAGCCATCTCTGCTGAGCTGTCTTTTCCAGCCCCTTCCTTTTTATCTGTATCTTTTGTTTATTTCTCTTGTCTTACTGCTCTAGCTAAGACTTCAAGCCTGTATGGAATGGAACTGGGAGCAAGTGACCTCCATAGCTTGGTTCTGATCTTGGTGGGAATTTAAGTCTGATTGTGTGGTGGGGTTTGTTTATCAATTTCCGTATGTTGAGCCATCCCTGCATCTCTGAAATGAAGCCATCTTGATCATGGTAAATGATCTTTCTGATATGTTAATTTTATTTATTATGTTCCTCATTTTCTCTATGAATGTGTGTGTGTTTGCCTGTGTGTATGTGTGTGTGCATGTGTGTGGGTGTGCATATGCATGTATGTATATACATGTATACCACAGCACATAAATGAATATCAGAGGAAAAATTTGGGGAGTTGGTTCCCTCCTTGCACTGTGGGTTTTGGGGATTGAATCCCGGTCACCAGGCTTGTGTGGCAAGCCATCTGCTGAGCCATCTTGTTGGTACTTCATATGTTCTTGAATTCAGTTTGTAAGTATTTTGTTGAGAATTTTCACCATTATGATTGATTATTAGAGAGACTGATCCATAATTTTATTTATTTTTTTAAAGCGAAAATTTCTGGTTTCTTTGGAAAGTCAGTTATGTCAAATGATGTTTTTCTGGGACACACAGGTGAAAGGATGTTTTGCTCCAGCAAACACATGAAAGGACACATGATGTTTAGAAAGAATATAAATATAGCCCCACAGACAGTGGGAGTTCGAGCATTGGTTCACTTTTCTCCACCTTCCTGCTAGTCTTCACTGATGACACATAAGTATTGGTTCGCTCTACATTGTGCTGCTGAGCTTTGCTTGTGGTGACTTCATAGAGGGAAACTCACCAGGGAACTTCTTGTGAGGTTCCTGCGACTTTTTGCTGCTACGGAGGACTCAGGCCAGTTTGTGAGCCTTGTGCTTTCTTCTGGGTTGAACTGCTCTTGCTGATTCCTGTGTGGTGTTTGCTTGGTAGATTGAACTGCAACTGTTGATTTGTGTTTGGTGTTTGCTAGTGGACTGGACTGAGAACAGTGAAGACTGGAATCACCCCAAGAGCTATTTCTAAACAAGTTCACTTCCCCCATATCCTTTCTTTCCCACTGCCTCTGGTGGGTGGTGGGCTAGAGAGGAGGTTGAGCTCGTATTAAAGTTGTGAAAAATTTATGTTTACAATTTTTGTTGTGTCTAAACCTGGTGATGCTGGATTTTTAAGAAGCACTTGAAATACTCTCTTGCTATTTCATATTTTATAGAGTGACTTGAAAAAGCTTGGTGCTGGTTCTTTGAGGGATGCAGGCCTCTGAAGTGAACTATTTGGGTGGCACTGTTTTTAGCAGGGAGGCTATTTTATTGTTGCTTCAGTTTTGTGCTTGTTACAAGTCTGTTTACGATGCTTCTCTCGTCTTAGTTTAATTTTGATGGGTCATATGCATCTCTAAGTTTGCTATTTCTTTCAGCTTTTCCAATTCAATCGACTATATGTTTTAAAGGAATGCCTTCGTAATTTTCTGAATTTTATCAGTACTTGT
This sequence comes from Grammomys surdaster, assembly GCF_004785775.1. NCBI lineage: Eukaryota > Metazoa > Chordata > Mammalia > Rodentia > Muridae > Grammomys > Grammomys surdaster. The sequence goes on along the minus strand of NW_021620771.1, from coordinate 1,483,665 downwards.
TGTAGTCCTGCGTTTCATCTCTAATTTTATTAATTGGGTCTTCTCTTTCTTTTTCTACATTATTTTTTTGAGACAGTGTTTTTTTCTTCCCTCACACTTCCCCCTCTCTCCTTCCCTCCATCCCTTCTCTTCTTTTTGCCAAAGTTTCTCTGTGTAGCCCTGGCTATTTTGGAACTCACTCAGTAGACCAAGATCATGAGTTTGAGGCCACCCTGGGCTAAATAGTAAGTTTCAAGCTAGTGTGACCTACAGACATTGTCTTAAAATAAAACATAAACATTTGGCAGCACATTTTAAAACTCTGTGTGCTGCATCAGTAACTCCAGAATGAATCTGGAGAATCTGATTAGTAGATTTTTATCTATAAATTCAATCTGAGTTAGTACTAAATTCCTTCCTCCATTGTAACATAGTCGTAAAACTCACTCCCATGTATATAATCACTAGACCTCTGCTTGTTGGAATTAGAAAAGCCAAGACATTATTAGGAAGTGGTGATCTCCTCTTGAGTCCCCTCCAGGGATCTGCTGAGATGTGAGTCTGGTTATAGGTATATAGGCAAAGACCGTGGTGACAATGGGTCCTGGGGTCATCAGCACTTCCTACTGAGCATCTTGTTCAGAAAAGGTAATAGCCAGGTCTATAGACAGTGCACCATTGATTCACTTAGGCAACAGTGATAGGCCATAGTGAAGGTACCTACCACTGGTATCCACATTCTTATCCATGTTGATATAGATCTGTCTGTCTGTCCTCTGCAAGATGTACCCTTCATGTATTGCTAGTCAGTATAGATGTGTTTTTCCCTCTTTCTTCTTGCTCCCTGTTCTCTCTCTCTCTCTCTTTCTCTCCTTCCCTCCCTCCCTCCCCTTTCTCTTTCCTTCTTTATTTTTATTCATCATATGCATAATTAATAACTTTAATAGAGCCTTCCAGAACATGATAATCTGTAATTATGAAAGAGTCATAGGTCTGACAAAAAACAAAACAAAAACAAAAACTGAAATGTCTGTGTTTTCTATTTGAGAAACATAATTTTCCTAAAGTGAGGAAAAACAAAACTCTAGATATATTTTTTCTGAAGAAAATAACTGAAAAAAAATCATTTGGTAATCATTATAGAAAATGCTACTAGCAGAAAAAAATTTTCAGTGATCCCAACACCCATGTGAGAGCTAATAGCCATCCATCTTTCTTTCTTTCTTTTCTCTTTCTCTCTCTCTCTCTTTTTTTTTTTTTTTTGCTTTTCGAGACACGTTTCTCTGTGTAGCCCTGGCTGTCCTGGAACTCACTCTGTAGACCAGGCTGGCCTCGAACTCAGAAATTCACCTGCCTTTGCCTCCCAAGTGCTGGGATTAAAGGCCTGTGCCACCACTGCCCAACTCTCTCTCTCTCTCTCTCTCTCTCTCTCTCTCTCTCTCTCTCTCTCTCTCCTTCCCTCCTTCCATCAGGCAGAGGCCATTATATCTGAGGATGGGTCTCTGTGAAGGTGATCAGTGCTGACTGAGGCTCAGGAAGGCCATTGCATAAAGAGTAAGCCTGTCTACCCAAGGGCCTGTGACCCTGGGCGACTTTGCCACATGTAGTGGTCAAGTGAGCCACTGAATGTCCTCAAGGAGGCTACCACCTAGAGCCTGGACGGCGGGCCTCTCCTGTTATCCTCTTCCTGCCAGGTGAGGCCTTCAAGCTTTCAGGGTTCTGGGTAGGTGTGAAAAATCCTAGAAGCCATGATACTTCATAGTTTGGGGCCAGAGTGTCCTAGGTGGGGCAGTGTCTGAGATCTGCCTCCCACAGCCCCATCCAGTAGGTGCCTCTCCACTCCCGGCTCATACACTGCTCCCATCACCACCTCCTGGGCCTTTGCTTTCCCGCAGGAAACAGGAAGGAGATTTCATGCCAGAGGGAAATGCTTGGTTCCTGGGTCCTCCACTGAGCCCCACCTTCCAATCCTATTCTAAAAAGCAATGGAACCCATCTGGCATGTTCCCCTGGCCTGGGCTGGCCTGAGCTTGACTCTTGAGAATTTGGCACTGTCAGCCTGGCCTTCTCCGTGTACCAGCCCTTCAGGTTCCAGGGTTTGAGTTGAAGTCCTAAGTCTCCATGACACTGGGCCACAGCCCTGCCCAAACCATGCCTGCAACCCTTGCTTGCCTTTGTTTCATCTGTCCAGACCTCTCAGCCATGCTATGTTCTACCACCCAAACTGGTGACTCTGCTCCCAACTGTACCACCTCTGCCAGCATTTTGAGGTATAGGTAAAGGAGGCACAGCTCTCCACTGCTACCATCTCCAGCCTCAATTTTAGGGACCTCAGCTCAGAACAAATCAGGATTCTTGGCTTCAACACTGCAAAAACATTTGAGGACTAGCAAGTTTATGAGGCAAGATCGGAAATTTCTGTTAGAGATCTTTTAATATAGGCGTAAGCATAAGGAACAGAAGAAAAGGAAGTACTCAGAGAAAGGAAGACATGCCCAAGTGTGGGCACAGACCCTGAGGGAGGGGTGTGGCTCATTGTTCTTGGAACAGTTATATCCAGGATTTGGGTGGTTAAAAGCTACTGTCTCATCGCTGGGTGGTTCCCGAGATGCACCGGAGAAGCTTACACTGGGTACGCAGGGCACAGGAAGGCTGATTACCTTTACTGCGGTGTTAGGTGTTATTTGGGATTCCCAAGAGTTATCTGGGAAAAGAATGAGGTCCTGCCCAAGGTCGAATACATGCAGGCTTAAGCCTGTCAATATTTTGACATAAATCTCTATATGAAAGGAATATTAAGTTGGTGTCAGCAGCATTTATGGCACATGGTAATTGTGTTAGAATTCTCGCTTCTCAGCTGGTGAGAGGCTTCAGTGGGATTCTACAGTGACTTCCCTGTCATTCTAACACCTCACTTCCTGGTACCCGCTCCCTTACAGCTGAGCCCCCAATTCACTTCCTTCTTACGGGGAATCCAATGCCACAGAGCCAAGGAAGCTGAAGTCAGTCTGGGGGTGACTTTCCCAGCTTTGTCCTGGAGCCAGAGAAAGGAGGAAATGACGGGGGTGGGGGTGGGGGGGGGGGAGGGGAGGGACTCCTCCCCTGCAATCCCATCTCGTCTTGCAGTACTTCAGCAGTCTCTGTGGTCTTGCGACTTCAGGAACCCAAGAGGCAAGTTGGCAGGCTGTCTTGGCAGTCTGTCTTCTCGGTCCAGAATGACAGAACTGTGAGCGCATGGGGCCCATTGGATGCTGTTCAAAACTGCCCACCTTAGCGGATTGTAAGGTAGATCTACTCCGAGGAGTCTCTGATTTCAGACCAGTGGGTTAGGACAGGAACTAGGTGTGGGCGAGGATGTTTATATGCTGATGCCAACTCTGGGAGGCTACACCATGCCCATTTTGCACAGAGAAGAAGCCAGGGGTTTTTGAGGGAGTCCTCTCTGATCCCATGCTGTGTTGTTGACAGCAGAAAAGAAGGATACTGAGTCTCAGTTGGGAAACTCTTGGTGTCTTGGAGCCCTTTAGCATCCCACCCAGATGGGCTTGTAGGGAGTTTGCTGAGGGCACCAGAGAGCTGATCTACTTTTTTTCCAAGAACCTGGTACCAGAAGTGGCCTGGGACTTGGCAGAGAAGGGACCACCTGGTATGCTGTGATAAGAGGCTCAGGAAGGGGTGTCGAGGGGCTAGTTGTCCAGCAAGGCTCCATCAGCCTCTTGCTGGAGCCTGTTTGTTTAGTGAGGCCTTTTGCCAAGGCCACCAGGTTCCATTCTCTTTTCCTGGTTACTCTGTGGCCTCTTCCTGCTGCAGTGGTAATGCAGGTGGTTGGCTAGCCCTAGCCATGGAGAAAGGGAAAGAGATAGCTTTATTCCCTGGGAAGGGAGAGGCCTAAGGCTGAAGAAGTCCACTGTATACTCATTGGCTTGGATATTTTATAGGGCCCCTGGGTCCTCCCCTTCCCCCTATTGGTCCTGTTTAGAACTCAACCCCATGCCTTCCCACAGTTTCTCCTCACAATTTCTTCCAGGATCAAGAAGGCACCATCTCAGGGAGCCCACTTTTGCTTGCCTTGTCTATGCATGTCCCTCTAACTCTGCCCTGTCACCCTCTCTCAGAGATTGACACCAACTGCTGTCAGGGGAGGGGGCAATGACTGCTCTACCTGCTTCATGCTGAGAGACTGGGAGGAAGTGAGAGTCTAGGGGTGTCAGTCTGAGAGAAAGAGAGAGAGAGAGAGAGAGAGAGAGAGAGAGAGAGAGAGAGAGAGAGAGAGAGAGAGAGAGAAAACACTTTTTTTAGGCAAGATCTGGGGATTTCAGTAGAATTCTGGCAGGCAGGCAGGCAGTCCATCTATGTTCCATATGTAGGAGCGTATGCAGGAGCAGAGGGACTGGAGGAGTGGAGAAGAGACTGCCAGAAGACACCACAGTAGCCTAGAGTAGGGTGACCATTCCCAGAAAAGCCCAAGGCTAGTCTTGAGAGGGATGAATCCGGGATCTACTCAAGGGCATTTTGGTAGCTGTTGGATTGCTGAGGTCCCTCCCAGATGGCTTCTAGAGAGGAGGACAGGATTTAGAAGAGGAAATTTAACCATAATTTTGTATTTAGGTTAGAACAACAGTGGGCCTGTCTGCCTTGGCTGCAGATAGGTGCCGTATGTGTTAAACTTGGTGAAGGTCATGCTGTCCTGTATCTGGGTAGTGTTTTTCTCATCAAGAAGAAAGTCCTTCATGAGAAGCAGTTGTCTGGGCAGTGTAGGTTTGCCCTGAGAAGTCTTATCATCTCTTGGAGCCTGCACTGGGAACAGGGACTAACAAGCTTTCCTTTTAGAGTATTTAAGCTTTATAAGGTCAGAGGTGAGTGGCAGTGAGCACATACGGTCAAGGGAGGTCAAGCTGTCAGAAGCATCTGCATTTACCAGTGTCTAATCTGAGACCCTAGCTAGTAGTGGGGTGACCAGCTGCTTGGAAGACAGCAATGCCATCTGTTGTCTTTTGACCTAATGAGAAAGTTCCACAAGGAGAAGTGGGTCTAAATTCTACACCGTCTCTTACAAGGAAAACATCCTAAGAGGTATTGAGGCCATGCCTCTCAACAGGAAAATCAGCTTAGTTTTGTTTAAATATCTGAGGATCTAATTCTCTTTTTAAAACATATACTTTACTTTTTTCAATTATTAAGTTTTTATGTTTAAATTTAAAATTTATTCTGTTTTTTTTTTCTAAAAAGCTACAACTTTAAAACTTATATAATCAGACTATAATTCTCATTCATACACTAATCCCCTTGCAGAGTGACCTGGGAACTCCACGTTGTTTCTCTTAATTCTTTGAAGATTTTAATATATCGTCCATGATAACTGTTTTCCAAATGTTCCATCCATGGTTGCTGGTGGTCTCAACAGGCCTATCAGAAGATCTTTTTATTCAGTCATCTTTTTTATTTCTTTATTTTATTGAAATTCCATTACAGTGTCCCCTCCTTGTGGTCTTCCCAGCTCCTCCTTCCCATCTGGATCTATCCCCTTTCAGTCTCACATTAGTTAGAAAACAAACAGGTTTCTAAGGGATAATAATTAAATAAAATATAGTAAGATGAAACAAAAAACCCAAACACACCAGAATAGGACAAAACAAAGAAGCAGAAGGAAAAAAAAAACCCAAGAAAAAATACAAGCAATAGGTGTAGACTCAGAGACTCATTCATCCGCATATTCTGGAATACCATAAAAACTCAAAACCAGAAGCCATATTACATATACAAAAAGACCTATATGGTTAAAAGAGAGAAGAAATAAAGATAAAAAGATGAACTGTCTGTCTGTCTGTCGTCTGTCTGTCTGTCTGTCTGTCTCTGTTCCCTTCTCAACTCCCTTTTCCCCTTTCCATGCCCTAAATAAACTCTATTTTATCCACACAAAAAAAGAGATAAACTTTAAAGAAAAGAAAGAGCAAACCTTGACATGGTGTTATGAAAGTAGAAAGCTCCAAAGACACCGTTGAGTTCGTTTTCTGCTGGCATCTGCTGTTGGGCATGCAGCCTGCCCTTAAGGGTAGTTTGTTTCCCAGTGAGACTTCTTGGAGAAAACTAAATGTTCATTTTAAAGTGGTTATCAATTGGAGATAGTTTCTGGGTTAGAGATGGAGGCAGGAGTCCATTTCTTTCTGCTCTAGGACTCTATCTGGTGCAGACCTGTGTAGGCTTTGAGCATGCGTGCCTTAGTCTTCATGGGCTCACATGTGTGTTGGTTCTGCTGTGTTTCGAAGGCCTTGTTTCCTTGTTGTCCTCCATCCCCCTTGTCTCTTACACGCTTCCTGCTTTCTCCTGTGCAGGGTTCACTGAGCCCTGAAGGTAGGAGTTTGATGAAGACATCCCTTTTTGGGATTAGTATTCCAAAGTCTCTCATTCTCTGCATAGTGTTTGGCTTTAAGTCTCTATATTTGTTCTCGTCTGCTGCAGGAGGATGAGCAAGGGCTCATATGTGAGTGTAGCAGAGTGTCATTAGGAGTCGTTGTATTGCTACACTACTTTAGTAGAAGAGCAGTATTTGGTTTTCCCTAGGTTCCTGTATTAGGGTTTTCTAGAGTCACAGAACTTACGAAATGTCTATATTAAGGGAATTTGCTGCGATGACTTACAGTCTGCAGTCCAAGTACCCCAACAATGGGCAGCTGTGAATGCGAAGTCTAAGAATCTGGTAGTTGCTCAGTCCCACGAGGCTAGTTGTTTCAGCTGGTTTTCTATATAAGCTGGAATCCTGAAGAAGTAGTTTCCAATAAATGTACTGGCAAAAAAAAGTGCAAGCAGGCAAAGAAGAGTGAACCTTCCTTCTTCCCAGGTCCTTATGTAGGCCTCCATCAGAAGGTGTGGCCCAGATTAAGGTGTGTACCTCCACACCTGGATTTAAACTTGCTTTGTCCCAGGCTAGTCTTGGAATTCAGAGATCTGCTTGCCTCAGTCTCTGGGATTTAAGGCATGTAATACCTTGTCTGGGCATAAGCTTTTCATGGCCACTATGCCTCACGATGTCCATGTCAAGATCCGGGTCAAAAGCCTGTGTCTTCCAGCCTCAAGATCTGGATCCCAGCTGTGCCCTCCATTTCTGGATTGTAGTTCATTCCAGATGTAGTCAAGTTGACAACCAGGTATAGCCATCACAGTTCCTGAGCTATCTAGTTGAAGGTTCTTGATCACCCAAGCAGTGTTCTATCTTGTGGAGTGGGCCTTAAGTCAAATCAGACATTGGTTGGTCACTCCCATGAGCTGTGTGCCACCATTGCATTAGCACATCTTGCAGGCAGGACACCATTGTAGATGGAGGGGTTTGTAACTGGGTTGCTGTTTACATTTCCCCATTGATATCATGCAAAGCACTTTCCAGTACCAAGAACACCATCCTTTAGGAGGGAAAGTTTTAGGTGCCAGCTTGACTTCTCTCTTGTGTAGGAGTTGTCTTCAGCAATGGAGTGCAGCCTTCAGTTTGTGAAGAACAACTTTTAAGCTTTGGAAACAGCCTGGGTTGTTTGGGAGATCCCATGGGACCCCTTTGGCCAACAATTCAGTTAGATATAACCCATTTCCAGTACTGGAAGCTTCAGCTGGTGACAAGAAATGTCCAGAGGGAGCTCTGTCCCACTTGTTATTTGGTGATTCACTCAGATCACCTTCATGTATGTATATAAGTTAGGAAGCTTCTACTGTATTAGGTTTCCATACTGTCCATCTAATGGCCCTTAATTTTAGCTGTCTCTACCTGTATTCCCTCCCTCATCCCCCTCTGCCCCCTTCCCCATTTGATCCTCCCATTCTAGCCCCACCCTTGTCTATCCATCTATCCATAACTATTCTATTTCTCCCTCCTAGAGAGACCCATCCCTCCCCTAATCTATACTGTATACCTAACTTCTGTGTTCTATGGATTGTAGCTTGGTTATCATTGACCTTACAGCTAGTGTCCCACATATAAGTGAATATGTACCATGTTTGTCTTTCTGAGTCCTGGTAACTCACAATAACTCACAATATTTTTTTCTCATCTCACCCATTATTCATTATTAAAGTTCATTATTTCATTTTTAAAAATGTCTGAGTAATATTCCATTGTGTAAATGTACACAAGTACATAATAATTTTATTTTATATAATTTTATTTTATTACCCATTCATTTGTTGAGGGACATATAGATTGTTCCCGATTTCTGGATATTATGAATAGAACAGCAATGAACATTGTTGATCAAGTGCCTCTATGGTATAGCTTTTGGGTATATGCCCACAAGTGGTACAGTATAGATGGATCTTGCGGTAGATCAGTTCCCATCTTCCTGAGGACTGCCTCACTGATTTCCATAGTGGCTCTACAAGCTTACACTCCCACCATCAATGGATAAGTGTTCCCTTTACTCCACAGCCTCACCAGCACGAGCTGTCATTTCTTTTACTGACCTTGTCCATTCTGATGGGTGTAAGATGAAATCTCCAAGTAGTTTCGATTTGCATTTCCATGATGACTATGAGGTTAAATATTTATGTGTTTCATCTTTTGAGAATCCCCTGTTTAGATCTGTACTCCATTTTTAAATTGTGCTATTTGTTTTCTTGATATGTAGTTTTTCAAGTTCTTTATATATTTTGGGTGTTAGCCTACTATTGGATGTGGAGTTCATAAAAAACCTTTTCCCATTCTGTCGGCAGCTGCTTTGTCTGAATCACTGTTGCCTTTGCTGTGCATAAGCTTTTCAGTTTCATGAGGGCCATTTATTAATTGTTGATCTTAGTTCCTGTGCTAATAGTGTTCTGTTCAGAAGGTCTTTTCCTGTGCCAGTGAGTACAAGGCTGTTCCCCACTCTCTTCTATGAGAGTCATTGTGTCTGGTTCTTTGTTGAGATCTTTGACTCATTTGGAGGTGAATCTTGTGCATGGTGGTAAGTATGGATCTATTTGGATTCTTCTACATGCAGACATCCTGTTTTCCAGCACCGGTTGTTGAAGATGCTGTCTTTTTTCCATTGTGTATTTCTGTCTTCTTTATTAAAAATTGGGTATCCATAGGTGTGTGGATTTATGTCTGGGTCTTCAATTTAATTCCATTGATCAACATAGCTATTTTTGTGCCAATACCATGCTGTTTTAATTACTGTATCTCTGTAGTACAATTTCAGGGATGGTGATGCCTCCCATAATTCTTTTATTATTCAGGATTGTTTTAGGTATCCTGTTTTTTTTTAATGTTTCTATATGAAGCTGAACATTGTCTTTTCAAGATTTGTGATGGAGTTTGAGGCCAGCCTGGTCTACAGAGTGAGTTCCAGGATAGCCAGGACTGCACAGAGAAACCCTGTCTCGAAAAAACAAAAAAACAAACAACAACAACAACAAAAAAGATCTGTGATGAATTCTGTTGTAATTCAGTGGGGTTGCATTGAATCTGTAGGAGCCTTATGTACAATGGCCATTTTTACTATATCAGTCCTACCAAGGATCTGATTCCTGAGAATGCACCTGAGTGGCAACTTTGGGTGGAATCTTGGAACCAATCTGTCTCATTTACAGTGAGATAGATTAAGAAAGAGAGAAGTCTTGGAAGAGGGTTGCCCATTCCCTACCTGCATCCTCTAGTCCACCTGGTCGGACATGCCCAGTCTGTCAATAGGGAGCAGCAAGTGTGGTCCAGTCTGGAGAGGCTGGACCAAGTAGGAGGATTACCACACCCACCTATGGCTCAGTCTGCTGTCCCTCCTTCAGTCTTCTTTGAGGTCATATTACTACTCATTCCTGGCCATGGGACTCAGGCCCAGGTCTTCTATAGTTCTGTTTCTATTCCAAGTTCTTAAAACACTTGATTTGCCATAAGAGTCATTTTGTCTGTGGAGTACCCAGCTCCGAGAGGCTCCAGAAGCTTCACTGACTGAGTTCCTGGAGCAGCTCCGGCCTCCATGCCCTATGACCTAAGGTTAAGATATTTCTAAGTGTTCAATGACTTCACCAAATTCATAGAGCTGGAGACAGAGCCAGGTTAGAAAAGAGGCATTTGGGCTTCAGCTCCTCAGCCATTGTGGAGTCCGACAGCCAAGGTTATCTGTCCTACTCTAGGACCCATCTGCCTACCAATTCAGAAATTTCTCAAGTGTTAGTCATTTGCAGAAATCCAAGAGCCAGACCCCATTGGTCCATTGTTAGCTGTAGTCGACAGGTTGGTCCTCTCTCAAATGTTTGCTCTGGTGCTTATCACATTCCTATCTGGTACCTTGGTGACCAGACTGGAGACTTTAGGGCAGGCAATTCCTAATTATTCAAGATTCACACCCGTGACTTGACCCAAGTCTATTACCACCCAACTGAATTGGGTCGTGTGCAGCTCTCAGATACCGTTAGACTCACTCAGTAAGGTTTCTGACTTCTGCTGGGCCTGCAGTTGACCACTGCTCCTGGCTAAGTCCTTGCCTGTTTTTCAACAGAAACTAGCTGTTCACACCCACTTACCCTACTACACTTCAGTACACAACTGTGAAGCTAAGGATTCTAGATTGTAACAAGTTGTAACATGGAAGGCATGTTATGGAGCACAGAGAAAAGCCTAACGCTATCCCTGATGGGGCAGAGGCTGCCTAATTGGGAGGGAAAGCAGTTGTAGTCCTGAAGATCAGTCATCAGGGTAGAAGGGTTCAGGGCACAACCAATGGCCATCAATCTATGGGCAAGGAAACTCTTGGTCACTAGGATGTAGTATCTTCTGCTCTCCCTAAGATCCTCCGGTCACAGAGACCAGGCCAGGGGCAGGCCAAGGGAGAGAAGCAGTGAGATTTGATGTCCCCTCTCCGAATGGGTAGTGAGGACCTAGGAGAATTTCCCCCAGTGCTTAGAACATGAACATGGCAGTCTGACGTAAGAGTCCCACTGTGTAATCTCTTCTTGTTCTGATCCTACAGAAGCAGTGGTTTCTGCTACACCTTCTGTGTCTCTCTGTTGCTTCTGGCAGGGGTGGCTCTCCTGAAGGTGATTCCTTTATTGACGACACTGGGCAGAAATTCTGAAGCACATGGGAAATACAGGGATAGCCTCCTAAGCTTCAGCCTGCCAGAAACTATTCCATCTAACCTTCAGCCAAGCCAGGTTCTGCTTACAGCTGTGGAGACTCTTTGCTGTATAGGTTTTTACATTCTCTGATTGAGTGAAGGCCACTTTAAAACAATCCTCCAGTCCATATTCAGGCTAAGGCAAGTATGCAGATAAATATTAGGTGTTTCTCTCAAATCAAAGAGTTACCAATGGGTAAGATTACGATTTTGAACATCGTAGTGATCTTAGTGACATGGGTGTGGGTACCTATATCCACTCCTTTCTTGCTAGAATCCACAAAAGGAGGGGGAGCCTCTTCAGAATATCTGCCCTATGTCACTCTTCAACCCTGTGACCTTAATTCCCAATCTTATCTTGCTTGTGCAAGATCCACCATTCAACTTGTTGAATGTTCCCTTTGACCCCTCTACTCAAATTTATAATCCGTAAATAAGCGTGATAAGCATTTAATTGGTTTGTAATCTAGATACAATGAGATGTTCTTTTTCCCTTAGCTTGTTTATGTCACAGCAACTAAAATGTAAAAACAAAAATGGGGGATGCCCAGGGCACGTGGGGACAGAAACAAAAGCAGGAAGCAGGGAGGAAGACTAGAGACAAACAGGCTTGGTGAAAGAATTGCAGTTGAGACCTGCATGGCGCCCTCTTCACCAGCCCCTGCCCCAGCAAGCTGACCCTGCTTTGCTTCTCAGTGTCACTGGCACCTGGAAAACACTGGAGCTGAGGTAGAGGGTCCTTTCTATTTCCTCCGTGGACTGACTGTTGCATGCTGAGGATGGGACCCAGGGCCTCATGTGTAAGTCAAACTATGACCACAGAGCCCCACCTCCCGCCCCACAGCCATGCCCTGGCCACAGAAGCAACACGTGCATGGAAGGGGAATTTGTAAGGTTAGAGATGTTGTCTGTCTGGCTCAGGGAGACCCTGTTCCTGCCACCCTAGTCCCTGCCTCTGAGTTCACATATGGGGACAAATATCTGGGAGCAGAACATTCACATGTCTCCTTTTGAGAGCTCCAAGGAAGGCAAGGACAAGCCTCTGGTAACTAAGTGGGTTCCAGACAGGCAGGAGAAACCTCTCAGGGTTGCTGGCTCCTGGGGCTGCTTTCCTCCACAGAGAAAGAACTTTCCCTCGGAGCCCACTCCTAGCCACCTCCGTTTGAATTTCAGGTACTTCCCACCTTGAACTCAAAGCAAGCTGGGTGTCACGTTCTTTCCTCTGCGTTGAGCAACTTCAAGACTACTTCGGGCTTAACTTGCATGCTAGAACAGCTCAAGAAACAGAAGAGAGTTGAGAAAATCTTCCCTTCCCCCAGACAACCTACACTCATGCCTACACTTAGCTATTCATAGCTCAAGGGCTGGAAAGTGCAGCATGGGGTGAGGAAGCTATGAGGCAGAGGAGTGAGCTTCCCCGCGGACCTTTCCCAGGTATGCCAAGTGGGGAATCCACCCTCTCCCACCCACCTTCCCTCCACAGGAAGATCCGTTCCTTGAAGGGGGAGGGGTTTGATCTTCTCTGTTTGTTAGCTTAGTGACAGCTCTGTCAGTGTGCCATGGGGAAAGGGTCCTTTCTCCCCTTCCTCCTTTACGCCAAGGCCCTGGGCAGGTTGGTGTTTTTATAGTGACACACACACACACACACACACACACACACGCGCACACACCCCTCATATATACATGAATGTTATCTCTCATGTCTATGCCTATCATCCTATAGCACCCTAACAGAGCTAGAATTAAGCTCACAGACTGAGTCTAACAGAAGCAGTGGAGGACCCCCACCTCAGCTTGGTCATCGAAGTGGAACACCAGGTTGGGGATACCTTTGGTGGCCCTCCCTAGGGTACAGAGGCTCAGTGTACACTGCCAGTTAGGAGGCAGCCAGTGGTCATGGAGACCTGGCCAGTGTCTCCCTGACGAGGCCTCGGTCACCAGTGTCTTGGTCCTGCTCAGGGGCTGCCGGTAGGGAGGGTCAGCCCTTGCCTGTGTTTCACTGGCTGCCTGCACCCCAGAGGCTTTCTAGCATCACGTACCTGCCCTTCTTTCTGCTTTTTTGGAAAATGTGGTGACCTCAACTACTGTTTTGTCTAAGGCTCCCAGAGAACATCCTGCTTACATGGTCATTCCCAATGGTCAGTTAGGAGACACACTATTGAGATCCTTGCCACTTCCTATCCTCTGCAAGGGCTACCCCCTTTGGGTCCTAGCTATGTTCTAGGGCAAAGCCAAGCTGCCTGTGGCTGGAGGTGTCAGTGTGTAGCCTGCCTGGTGACTACCTGGTGCAGAGCTTCCTGTCCGACTGGCGCCCTCTCAGCTCTGCTCCCCAGATTCTGGGTCCAGACATTCCACACACCACTCCGCAGAGGAGATGATCTGGGCTCTTCTCTGACCCACTCCTCCTTCCTCTTGTTGCCAAGCAACATGAAAAGCTCCAGTGGCGTTAGGGTGGCTTTCCTCCTCTCCCTCTTCTCCTCCCTCTGTTAGACTGGCTATAGGAAACATGGAAGGAGAAGGTTCCAACGAGAGACACAGCAAGTACTGACTGTCTTGGCCAAACACTTGCCTGGTGTGTAAGGCTGGTGAGTGTGTGTGTGTGTGTGTGTGTGTGTGTGTGTAATGCTGGGTCAGATTTATTTGGGTGTGGACAGCCTCTCCCCAAGGCACCAATGCACCTGAGCTCTCAGGAGTAGCATGCCCATCAACTTTTGTCCTTAGCCGAAGGCTGAGCCTTCTCCCACCCCTTGCATCAGACGTTGATGGGTTTTAATTCTGGTCCCGTGTCCTTGGACAGTTCCTTTCACATTTCCAACCTCAGTTTGTATTTCTGTAAAATGGACCACTGGCCCTACTCATAGCACTTACTGTACTGGGCACCTCATTGTGTTGTGTGGTTTTGATCGTGGGTTCTCTTGGTCGGCTCCCTTGGGGCCAAGGAGAGAGTTGTAAGATGTGGGAGGCCCACGGAGCATTCTCTATGCTCGTGGTCTAGGAGATGCTTTGACTGTCCCCAACTGTCCATTAAAGTGCAGTGTTGAGACTCAGCCAGGCCTGGGACCAGCTCTCCTATCCCAGCCTATTTGGCTCTCTGGGGCATCCCTGAAGGGTCCAGGGTTAGGGTGGGAAGCCATTCGAGAGAAGAGTTGTGGGTCGGGCAGGAAGGGCTTTGATGGGCAGGCTGGTGGGAAGACCAGAGGGCGTCGGCTCCTGGCTGGAGGCCATGGCGGGCAGAGACTTTGGAGAGTTTCCTGGATCTGGTGTACTTTCCTCCGGGCATTCCACTTCAACTAAGCTTCAGTCTAGCTGGGCCGGGAGTGCCTGGATGGGGTGGGGCTCACCTCTGCCAGGCAGTGACCAGGCAGAGGCCTTTGGGCTTTCCAAGAGCTCCCCGAAAACCATGAATGCTGACCTACTTCCTTTGAGATGCCTGGAAGTTCTACCCCTTGGCCATCAGGAAAGTCTCTAGGATAGATAGGTCTCCACCCAACCCTGGGGTGACTGGGCCCAGGCCCTTCTCCCTTCACGATGGTGCAGTGCTGACAGCCACACAAGGGTCCTAGGTGATCAGACCCAACACATAGATGTCTAAATGACACTCATGATTGCTCCTGTGCCCTGAAGGGGCTGTCTCTTTTGTTTTCCCTGATTAGCCAAGGATTCCAGAGGCTCCAGGCAGGCCCCCACATAGAGTGTAACAGTGACCTTATGCCTATCCCACAGACGCTTAGTGAACACAGCTATGTCACAGTGTGTGACCAGAGTGATCCACTTGGATCAGGAGAGGCACAGGAGGCCCAGGTGTCACAGGGGTGGACTTGGGTGGGTAGGGTCAACTGCAGGTCTTATTGACAGTACACCATGCTTTGAGTGAGGGCAGATGGGTGACTGGGAGGGCAAGCAGTGTGGCCGGGAGCCCTGAGGCATGGAGGATAGTAGAGATGGGCAGGAAGAGCCACATGGGAAAGTCTGCTTCAGGCTAACAATGGTTACTTGCTGTGGGCCTTCCTCCCAGACAGTTTTCTGCCTTCCCTGGGTACAAGGATCTTGTGGGGAGTCACTGCTGGACCATGTTTTAGTCAACATTTTATTGGTGTGAAAAGACACTGTGGCCATGGCAACTCATAAAGGAAAACATTTAATTGAGGCAGTTCAGAGGTTTAGTCCATTGTCGTCATGGCGGGAAGCGTGGTGACACACAGGCAGACATGGTGCTGCAGAGGTAACTGAGAGTTATATTCATTATATATATTATATGAGGTATATTCAGATTGATAGGCAGGGGAGAGAGAAAGAGAGAGAGAGAGAGAGAGAGAGAGAGAGAGAGAGAGAGAGAGAGAACCCTAAAGGCCATCTCCAAGTGACATTTCTTCTAACAAGACCATACCTCCGCACCTCCTAATCCTTGTCAAAAAATGCTCTCTAATTCAAATTTATGAACCTTTGGAGTCCATTCTTATTCAAATCACCACAGACCGTATCACTCATCCAGTGACCAGGTGAAGCCACTAGAAGGTAGTTTGACACCTGAACCCTGCCTAGTGGCTAATCAAGGTCTCGCTTTCCAGTGGACACAGTTGTCCTACCTGACAAATGGAGGCTTATCCTGCTTAGCACTGAGGCCCCTCGCCTGCCTCTCTCTTTCTCTTCAGGCAGCTTTGTGAGAAATGCTTGCAAAATGTTGACTCCCATAAGTCTTGAAGCCCAGCCTCCTCCTTTTGGTATTCATCGAGATCAAGGCCTCTGTTTCCCAGGTCTGATTCCCCTGCCTTCCCAGGTCTGGCCTGCAGAGTTGGGTCTGCCATCCATTAGCAATGTCTGAAGCACTGTATTAGATACGTTTCTGTTGCTGCAATAAGATACCATCCCCAAGACCAAGACAACATGCAGCAGGGCTTATTTGAGGCTTACAGATCCAGAAGTTAGAAGCCCATCCCTGGGGCTGGAGAGATGGCTCAGTGGTTAAGAGCACTGACTGCTCTTCCAGAGGTCCTGAGTTCAAATCCCAGCAACCACATGTTGACTCACAACCATCTGTAATGGGATCTGATGCCCTCTTCTGGTGTGTCTGAAGACAGTGACAGTGTACTCATATAAATAATAAAATAAATCTTAAAAAAAAAAAAAGAAGCCCATCCCTGTCATGGAGGGGATCATGGCAACAAGCAGGCAGCCATGAGACTGGAGAGGCAGCTGAGAGCTCACATCCTGGTCCACAAGCAGGAAACAGAGAGTATACTGGGGACAGCAGGAGGCTTTTGAAACTTCAAACCTCACCCTTGTGACACACCTCCTCAAGGCCACACCTCCTAATCTTTCCCAAACAGTTTGAACACCGGGAGATTAAGTATTCCAACTGATGAGCCTGTGACGGCCATTCTCATACAAACCACAGCAGGTACCTTGCACTGTGTTGCATACCTCCCCCAGGGCTCTGAGTATATGCCCGTGGCCTGGGCCACATCAGAGCCTATGCTTTTTACCTGTATGTTTTTGGTATGGCCATCATCCAGAAGAACCTCCCCATCTGTCTGTTTCTAGTCGTCTTGTCAGTATCGTGAGGACTCCCACCTCTAGACACAATACGAGTGAAGAGGAAATTGGAAACTGGCCCATGGCCACTTCTGGGCAAGGCAGGCTTGAGTCCTTGTCCTCCATCACCCTGTCCATGTCAGCTAACAAGGGAGCCTAGGTTCTGGTGTCCTGTTGGCCCTGAGAGCATGGAGTCAGTGACCTGGACTCCTGCTGAACTTGGTGGGAATGACCCTTCCCAGCTGAAGGGACTCTGGCCAGCTCAAGCATCACGAGTATGGCTCTGACAGGCCTTGCTTTCTTCCCCCATTCTCTCTGCCTTGCTAGAAACTATTATATTACCTTCCTAAAACTAGCCTTCAAATGCTATTCCTTTATTTGGCCACCTCCTCCCCCCGAGGCTGATCACCAAGGTCCAGCTACAAAAGTACTGAAGTCCAGCAATCAAAAGGCTCCTTTGGCAAATCTAATTAAAATTAAACACTTTATCCTAACACAGGTTTTCCCCTTTACCTTTAAAAACTGTCATTTGCCTATGGGCTACATCTGTCTCCTCTCTATCCAGAGGCAGTCCTCTGTCCTCGGAGGAGAGGTACCTGTTCCCTTCCCCTTCTCCCTCATCTTCTACCCCCTGTCTTTGCCCCTTACTTCTTCCTCCTCTGGGGCAAACAAATGTCCTTCGTGCCGAGCATTTTGTCTTGGGGGTCCTGGGCTGATGCCATTTCCTGACAGTAGCTCCCACACCAAGCACCTTCACTTTCTGCATAGGGCTCCCACAACTAAGGGACAGCGTGGTCCCCTGACCGCTGTAGATGTGAGATAGCTAGCCGCAGTTGTCTGCATCTCTCACACGCCAGTGTCTCACTTAGCTATAAACAGAAAACCACTCAGTCAGTGTATGTGGCTTTATTTTCATGTATGTAGGTGTGTTCTGGAAGGCTCTCGAGCTGCTGCAGAAATGGCACTTCCTGGAGCACTCCTGGTAGCAGTCTAATGTGCAAGCAGGGTCATCAAGGTGTTGGGGTGGTACTGACAGGCCCAGGCAGCTTCATGCAGAGCCCTCACTGCAAGGAGGATGACAAGGGGCAGCATGGACCTATTACCAGATGCCAGGGATGCTTCTCAGTAGTGCGTTGGCTGATTGGTTCTCATGCAAGGACTGGACTGGGAAAAGAAACTGAGTCTCAGACATTGAGGTGCAGAAGAGTCAACCCAGGGCCTGATCTACAGATCAGCCCCCCACCATGACTCTTCTGGGGCATTTCTGGGTTTCTGGTGCTTTCAGAGTCATTCCCTCCTGGTCTGGTACTTACCAAGAGAGCCTTAGCACATCAACCCTACTAACTGGGAACCAGGAAATCCTTGAGTGCTCAGACTAGCCTGGTTGGAGATTGACTTCCTCCCTCCAGGACACATTCTTATCAATGAGGGAAGAGAGGCCTGCCTGGCAGTTGTGCTGGGTGTCTTAGGTACATGGCACCAACCCACACTTTCCAAAAGAGGCTAAAGACTTGCACCGACTCTTTTACCCTATGAGACCTTGCTACAGGTTTTGTGCTGTCTCCCTCAGGGGCTGCACCTGCAGAGGGCACCGAATAAACTTGTTTTAAAAATATACACTGAACCTGCACATTAACATGTTCCCGGGAGCATCATCACCTGGTTAAGGAACACCAAGCCCTTGGCGCCTGTATCAGTTCTTGGGGTGAAGACAGGTAAAGCTGCAGGATCATCACTTGCTCTGGACTCTGTGGATGGCTAGTGGAGCCCAGTGCCACCTGCCATGGGCCCCTCAGGAAGCTCTTTCTGAGTGATGTAGAGGCAATAATCCCAGCCGGCCTGAGCTGTGGTGGACAGTGACATACCCATTCTATGTTGGCTATGTAGGGCTTGGACAGGACCCTATCTCGCTGTGTGCCTGAGGACAATGTACGTTTCTGGGACCAGATGCTGAAGGCTTCAGAAATCTAGTATAGAATGGAATGCTATTTTGGATATTTCCGAATATAATGGGACAGTCTGGGCCTGCCAGGTATCACTCACACAAGGGAACAGGTTCTGAGACTTCTTTAGAAGAGGTGTAAAGGCCATTAGTCCCAGGGATTCCTTCTGCTACTCTGGACAGATGGCTGGCAGCACCCTGGGAATAGGGAGAGGGTACCTTCCCAACAGGGTAGACCCTGACCAACTGCTTGACCCTGACAAGGCTATACCTTGGGTCTCCCCATCTTGGACATCTCCTAGCCCTCCTGACCAGAGGCCTTCCCAGACCCATGACCTAATCCCATTGTGGCTCACCAATAGTTGGCCCTTCCCTGGGATGATAGACTTGTTAGCTTTTGTCAACTTGGCACAATGTGAATCATCTGGAAAGAGGGATCCTCAATTGAGAAACACCCCTCAGATTGACCTGTGAGCATGACTGTGGGACATTTTCTTGATTAATGATTGCTGTGAAAAGGCCTAGCCCACTGTAGGCGATGCCACTGTTGGGCAGGTAGTCCTGGGTTGGATAAAAAAGCAGACTGAGCAAGCCATGGGAGCAAGCCAGTAAGCAGCATCCCTCCATGGCCTCTGCTTCAGTTCCTGCCTCCGGGCCCTGCCTTGTGTGCTTCCCTGCTATCTCTGATGATTTGCCATGATAGGGACATGTAAGCCAAATAATCCTTTTCTTTCTAAAATAGCTTTTGTAGAAAGCAAACTTGGGGTGTACATGCGAATGAAGGGTCACTCTTAGCAAAAGTGTGAAGCAATCTGGTGAGGTCAAACCCGCCAGAAGAGGTTGGATGGGGAATCCTGTCCTTCAGTATGAGCTGTCACACAGGTCTCTGTCCTTCCTTGTGAAAAGAGGTACTCCTGGTTTCCACCTCACATGTGACTACCAAGCAATTAGGGCCACAGCCTAAAGGGAGAGTACACTTGGAGGCCAGTGGCCATGGCTTCTTACACCTAGTGTTTTCCTTTGAGGTAATGTGGTACACAGCAGATATTTCCAAACTTCCTTTGGCAGGCATCATATAAAATTAAAAATAGCAGAGGGTGGACCACCTGTTTTCTGGAGGGGTAAGGTAGACGTTGCCTGACAGAGGCAGACGGTCTTGGGGTGATCCAAAACACAATGGGGCATCCATCTGGGAAGTTCCTAGGAGGACCGACTTCTGACATGGGGGTTCATTTGGAGCAGAGTCACCCAGGAGCAGCAGGGAGGAGGCTAAGCAGAGTCTGGACCTTGCCATCCATGTCAGCAGCTATGTCTTCCCTTTTGAGCGGTGCGAAGGCATCAGGTGTTTTAAGAAGCTGAGGCACGGGCAGAGCTTGCCTAGTGTACGTGAGGACCCGAGTCCCATCGCCAGCAATAGAAAAGTAAACAAACCCCACCAAGGCAGGTTAAAAAAGTGTGGCAGTCCAAATCTGCCCTGTCTGGAGCACATGGATGGGACCTTTGCAGATGTGAACAAGTTAAACTGAAGTCACACTGGGCTGAGGTGAGTCCTGAGTCCATTTGATGTCTGGAGAGCCAGAGGAGAAGGCCGTGCTGCAAGCTGGAGGCAGAGAACAAAAAAGAAGCAGAAGTCAGAGAGGAGGAAGGGATTGCCCAGTGTGGAGACTAGGAAGCGAAACGGGGGCGGGGTCTAGGATGAAGAGCCTGACCCCGCCCACTCTTAGTCTCAGACTTCCAGCTTCCAAAGCGGAGAAAGGACGTGTTCTTGTCATAAGTAAACCGATTGTGGCCCAGGGAGGCTCCTCCAGCTGCGGTTTGTCTGGCAGTGCACTTTACCTAGTCACCACCATCCCTAAAGCATTAAATGGAAAACTCTCCAAATACACAATTCCTATTTTAAATTGCCTGCCGCCCTAAGAAGGGTGAAAGCTGGTGTCATCCTTCTCTGCCTGGGGGTGGGGGGTTTGGGGGGTTGGTGGGCTATCTCCTAGTCCTGTGTGTCTACACTGTGCATATGCCCTGCCTGTGAGTTGTAACCATCCCAGTTGCTAGGCTGTCTTGCATCACAATGTTTGTGTTCAAATCACCCTAATTTACTTAATGGCCCTAAGTCACATGAATAGTGGGTGACCCCCCCCCAATTCATGGAAACTGACAACTGTGGTATACACAGAGTTTGGCAGTGAGCATGGGTTCATGGGTTCACTGGGAGTTTGCAAATGGTGTGTCCTCGGTACCACTGTAATTCAGGAAATCTATACAAATGGATTTCCTGTCCTTGAAGCCTCACCGGAGCCATTCTCACCTCTTAGCTCCCCAGCTTCACTCCAGTAACATCAGCCTCCTCACTGGTCCTTTGTAGACCAAAGTGCTCCTGCCCAAGGCCTTGGCAGAGATGTTTCCTACAAAGGCTGCTTCAGGCAGATATGCCCTTTGAACCCATCTGTATAAACAGGACTCCCGACTGTCTGTCCTGCCCACTCTTGTTTTCTCTGTAGCATTCCCTGTCTACTGCAGAGTATATTACTTAGTATTTGTGTCTTTTTTAAACCATGTAAGCCTTATGACCAGGACTTGTGTGTTTATATTTATGCTTCTCACCACTACTTGAAACAGTCCAAGCCCATCCATACTACCTAGGTAGACAATGACCAAATGAGAGAGGAAAACACCACAAACAGCAGCAGCAGCAGCAGCAGCAGCAGCAGCAACAACAACAACAACAACAACAACATCTCCACAAGCCAGTTGGATGAAGGTGAAGCCCCCAGAGAAACATTTTAAGAAAAAAGAATGGCTGGTTCTCATTCACCACTAAATAAATGCAAATTAAGTCTTCAGCAGACCCTTGCCAACTATTAGTCTATGGAGAAGGTGAGGGGTCTTGGGTTCCGTCCTGGGAGGGCACCATCAGCCATCAGTTGGTTCAGATCCTGACTTGCATAGCATAAATCTTTTAAATGGCTAATTCAGTGACTTTTAGGATATCTACAGGCTGTGGAATTATCACCACGCTCAGGAACACTTTTATTATAAAAAAGAAACTCTGTCTCCATTAGCAGCCACCACCCGTTCTCATACCCAGCAGCCCCTACCATCTGTACACAAGTGTTTGTGTGGGCATGTGCTCAAATGTCTTAGATATATGTGTAGACATGGGCTTGCCAAGTCCTGTAATAACCGTTTAATGGTGTAAAGAACTAGCAGTCTGTTTTGCAAAGCGATTGCACAACCTCCCATCTTCGCCAGCAGTATATGCATGTCAGCAACGTTGATATCTGTCTCTTGATGATACCTGTCTCAGTGGTTGTGAGCTACTGCCTCATTGTGGTTTGGTTTTGTATTTTCCTGACAACACTACCCAACAATTTTCATGCGTATTTCAGGCATGAGTGTACCCTCTTTGGAGAAATAGACTTTCAGCTCTGTTTCCCATTTTTAATTATGATGTCTATCATTAAATTATTTTTAATGTAATTAAAGTTTCCATTGTGCATATTTATTGTACACAGTATTGTGCCATACACAGGTATATGTTGAATATGTAGAATACCCTCCCTGCCCCTCCTGTAGTCCACTTTGTTCCCTGGGTGATTTTTGCTTCTACTTTGATGCCATATGCACACACAGGATTTTGTGTGGCTATAAAAAAATCTAGAAACAACAAACAACAGAGTGTGTATTTGTTTCTCTGGTATTGGCTTAATTAGCTTAGTATGATTTCTTCTGTTGCATCCATTTTCCTGCAAACCAAGTGACTTCCTTCTTCTTTATGTCTAAAAACAATCCACTGTGTATATATGTGCAAAAAAAAAAATCTGTTCTGTTGTTGGGCACCTAGGTTCTGCCATTGAATTCTAAGGGTTCTTTTTATATTCCAGATATTAGAGCTTTACAGCATATGGGGTGTGCAAATGTTTTCTCCCATCGTTTCTCCCGTACTCTATCCCTCTCCTCTTTCCATCCCTTCCTTTCTCTCCTGTTCCCCCATCTTCTGTCTCTCAACAGGATTTCACTGTGCATTCAAGGATAGCTTTAAACCTATAATCCTCTTGCCTTAGCCACAGACTGCTGGAATTACAGACACATGCCACCATGCCTTGGCTAATTTCTTAATAGTGTCCTTTGAGATAAGGTCCAACTTATCTGTTTTGTTGTTGTTGTTTGTTTTGTTACTTATGGTTTGAGTGTCATATCTAAGAAAACACTACCTAACCTAAAGTCATAAAGATTCACAGCTGAGCTGGCCACTACGGCCAGCTTTCTCCTTAATTTATTTATTTTTGACTAGTTTTTTTAAAGAAAATCATTTTTTAAACGATTTTACTTATTTATTTTATGTATATAACGAATACACTGTAGCTGTCTTCAGACATACCAGAAGAGGGCATCGGATCCCATTACAGATGGTTGTGAGCCACCATGTAGTTGCTGGGAATTGAACTTAGGATCTTTGGAAGAGCAGTCAGTGCTCTTAACCCCTGAGCCATCCCTCCAGCCCTATTTTTGGCTAGTTTTAGTGTATAAAGAATTGTTAGATCTAGGCTCAGTGTCATATGATTGTAATCCCTGTACTCAGGAGGCTGAAGCAGGAGGGTCAAGAGTTACAGGCTGTATTGGCTTCATAATGAGTCCCTGTCCCTGTACCAAACAAGAAGGAATGGAAGTCCTAAAGGATTATGCTGTCCCTGCAGACATGGTCCACCTGGAGTCATGAAGCTTGTGCACCTGCCCAGCCAGATAAGTATAAGTCTCACCCTTCATCAAAGAAGCTTCCTTTCTGCAGTGGATGGAGACAATTACAGCATCCACAGCTGGTCAAAATGCAGAACACAGGTGATGGTGTGTGTGTGTGTGTGTGTGTGTGTATGCGTACCCAGGTCCAATTGGTACATTTATATTGCAACTCTACACCTAAGGCTCAGGGAACACCACAGAGGAGAGAATGGAAAGAATCAAGTGCCCGAGGACCAGGGCATCAGCTCACTATCTCTTCTAGAGGAGACAGGACTCAGTGCCCATGAAAGCCAACAATTTGGTTGCCCAAACAAGACCTGCATGATGACCACAGCAGTCAACATGCCAACATGGATGTGGAGAATTTCACAAGGCCCACCTCTAGACAAGCAACAGCTGCTGAGAGAAAGAATCAGTTTCCTCTAGGGACAAGCTCTGTGATGGGTTCTCCAACCTCAATCCAACCCAAAGTGGGCAGCGCTAAACCTGAGTACATATGAACAACACTAACATATGCTATGTTACAAGCACATATCACCACACTCAACTCAGCATGTGTGTCAATAATAAAGAAAAGGTCATGTATTTGGGGGAACTTGGGGGAGCTGGAAGGGAAGAGGAAGGGATGTAAATTATATAAATACATATTAATATACGAAATTCTTAAAAAATAAAAGAGGGCCTTGGGCAATATCTCAGTCAGTGAACTGCTTGCCATTCAAGTATGAAGCCCCAAATTTGGTTCCAAAAACCTGTGTAGAAAGGCTGGGCGTGGTGATATGTGGTTGTAACACAGCACTGAGGATCTCCAAGGGGCCTACTGGCCAGCAGGCCTGTCTAATCTGTGAGTGTGGGGCCAAGTGAGAGACCCTCCCTCAAAACCAAAGGGGGCTGCACCCAAGAAGTAATGCCTGACACTGACCTCAGTCCCCACACATGTAAACTCTCATATGAATACACACACTCTCACACACTCACACTCACACACACACTCATATATATGTACACACACACCCTCACATGAACACATACACACACCCAGACACTCACACACACACTCACCCAGACACACATTCACCCACACACTTACAGACACACACATTCACAAACACACATGCACACTTTTTTTTGTTTGGGGGTCCACATTATGAGGAAAAACATGAAGTATGTCGTCCTGAATCTGGCTTATTCCACTTGGCACAATGATCTACAGCTCCATCCACTTACTTCAGACCTACATTTTTCTTTATAGTTGAACAAAATTGTATTCTGTAACGTGTCAAATTTTCTTTATCATTTATTGACAGATATTTAAGTTGGCTCCATTTCTTGGGTACTGTGAATAAAGCAGCAATAGGCACAGATGTGTGAATGTCTCTGTGGTATGTTGACATAGAATGTTTCAAACATTTATTCCAAAAGTGGTATAGCCAGATCTTATGGTAGTTCAGTATTACTTTTTTGAGAAATCTCCATACTGATTTCCACAGTGGTTATACCAGTTTACAACACTAGAGATTTCTTATGTAATCTCTTTCCACATCCTCATCAGTATTTGTTGTTTGAGTTCTTCTTCTTCTTCTTCTTCTTCTTCTTCTTCTTCTTCTTCTTCTTCTCCTCCTCCTCCTCCTCCTCCTCCTCCTCCTCCTCCTCCTCTTCTTCCTCCTCTTCCTCTTTCTCCTCTTCCTCCTCCTCCTTCTCCTTCTTCTATAATTCTATAATCTTATGTGTGTGTATGAGTGTCTTTGCCTGCATGTGAGTACCTGGTTCCCATAGGGATCAGAAGAGGATGTTGGATTGCCTGGAACTGTTTGTAAACCACCATATGGGGCCTGAACCTGGGTCCTTTGCAAGAACAGAAGGTTCTTTTAACCACTGAGCCATCTCTCCAGGCATGTCACTTTATTTTTCTTTAATTTAATTAAAAAAAATTATTTTGTGTTTTGACTGCATGTGTGACTGTATACCACATACATGCAGTGCCCTCAGAAGCCAGAAGATGCCATCAGGTCCCTTGGGATTGGAGTTACAGGCAGTTATGAGCTGCCAAGTGGGTGCTGGGAATCAAACCTGAGTCCTCTGGAAGAGCAGCCAGTGCTCTTATCCGCTGAACCATCCGTCCAGCCCCTTGTTTGATTTTTTTGGTGCTTGCTGTTCTGCGTGCATTCTCCTTCTGGTTTGTTATTCTAATTTGTGTGTGTGTGTGTGTGTGTGATGCTGTATGTGATGATATGATGTATGTATAGCATATGTACTTGTTAGTGTGAGCTGGTTCTCATGTATATGTATGTGTACAAGCATGCAGGATCAGAGGTCAACATGAAGTGTCTTCCTCAAGGCTGCCCACCTTATTCTTTGAGTAGTGACTCTCACTGAACCTGAAGCTCACTGGCTGGCAGTACACTTCAGGATCCACTTGTCTCTGCCCCCACAGTACCGAGGTTACAGGCACGTGTAACCTGGCTCATATGTGGGCACCGGGCTTCACACTTGCAGGCAGGCATCTCCCCACTCCCTGTATTCTATTTTTGAGAGCTGTCTATTAAGCTCAGTAGCCCATTTATTGATGGGATAGTTTGGGATTTTGTCTGGAGTTTAGTTTTTACAATTCTGTCTATATTCTCTCTCTCTCTCTCTCTCTCTCTCTCTCTCTCTCTCTCTCTCTCTCTCTCTCTCTCTCTCTCTCTCTCTCTCTCTGGTTTGGTTTTTCGAGACAGGGTTTCTCTGTGTAGCCCTGGCTGTCCTGGAAATCACTCTGTAGATCAGGCTAGCCTCAAACTCTTGAACTCAGAAATCCGCCTGCCTCTGCCTCCCAAGAGCTAGGATTAAAGGCGTGTGCCACCACCGCCTGGCTCTGTCTATATTCTCTATATCAACCAAGCACTTGTCTGATGTATAGTTGAGAAATATTTTACCCCTTTCTGTAATCTGGTACCTTCA
Organism: Grammomys surdaster; assembly: GCF_004785775.1. Lineage (NCBI taxonomy): Eukaryota > Metazoa > Chordata > Mammalia > Rodentia > Muridae > Grammomys > Grammomys surdaster. The sequence goes on along the minus strand of NW_021620771.1, from coordinate 1,457,460 downwards.
CTCTGGTAATTGTTCTTTTTCCTTGTGAAAGCTTTTTAATTTTGTGCAATTTCATTTGTTGATTCTTGGGATTACTTCCTGTAGTGTTAGATACTTTGTTTCAAAAGCTTCTTGGCTACATCATGAAATGTTGCACCTGTATTTTCCCTTTTCAGATTCAGAGGTGCAGGTCTTATGTTAAGGCACGGGATGCGTTTTTGACTGATTTTTGTGCGGGCTGAGGGATACAGGTTGAAGTGTCACTCCGCTGCAGGTGAAGACCCCGCTCTCCCAGCAGCGTTATCAGAGATGTCATCTTTTCTCCACTGTGCGGTACCTTTGTCAAAAATGGGGGGGAGGGACTGTTGCTATGTGTTTATTTCTGGGCCTTACACTCTATTATGTGTCTGTTTGGGTCTGGCTTTGTGCCAGCACCACACCATTTTTGTGATTGTGGTACTGTGGTGCAGTTTGAGATCAGGTTTTGTGATGCCTGCAGCATCACTCTTTCTGCTATAGATTGCTTTGGCTCTTTGGGGTCTTCTGTGTGGAACTATGAATTTGGGAATTCTTTTAACACTGGGAAAAGTATAATTTGGATTTTGATGGGGGATATAGTGGCTGTGTAGATTGCTTTTGGTAATATGGCCATTTTCATAATATTAATTTCTAACCCAAGAGTACGGGAGGTCTTTCCATGTATTGATGTTCTCTCCAGCCTCTTTCTCTAATGTCTTATGGTTTCATTGTAGATGTCTTCACCTCCTTGGCTAGATTTATTCCTAGATGGGGTTTTTTTGTTTGTTTGTTTTTGTTTTCACTTTGAAACTATTGTTAATGGGGTTTTCCCTAATTTCTTTCTCAGCAAGTTTGCTATTGGCAGGTGGAGCAGCTACCAGCTTTGGTGTGTTGTGTCTGTGTGCTGCTGATTTGCTGTTTACAGTTCCAGGAGTTTTCCACTGGAGTCTTCAGAGTCCTTTCAATGCAGAATCAAAGTGTCTATAAATAGGGATGATTTAAATTCTTCCTTTCGTACAGATATCTCTTTCTTCTTTTGTTTATGGCTTTAGATTTTGAGCAATATATTGTATTATGTTGAGTAAGTGTGGAGAAAGCAGGCAGCCTTGACTCATTCCAGGTTAGGATAAATGCTTTCAGTTTTTCCATGTTTATTACGTCACCTGTAGCCTTTGCTGTGTTTAGGTATGTATGTTCTATTCCTCATATATCCAGGGTTTTTATTATTATTATTACTATAAAGGGATGTTGAACTTCATTGAAGGTCTTTTCTACACGGAGGTGATGATGTGATTTCTGTCCTTAAATGTATTAAATGAAGAACACAACCTTACTCTTACTTATTCACATATGTCAGACCAGTCTTGCCTCTCTGGAATGAAGCCCATCATGGTCTTACTAATGTGTTCCTGGATTCGGTTTGCAAGAATTTAATGAATGTCTTTCGTACCTATGTTCATCGTGGTCATTTTCTTTCTTGTTATGTGCTTACTTGGTTTTGGTGTTAGGGGAAAGCTGACTTCATACACTGAGTTTGATAGATTCTTTCCTTTTCTGTTTTAATGAAACAGTTTGAGAAACACACGTGTTGACTCTCTGTCTCCGTCTCTGTCTCTGAATTTGGCAGTGAATTTATCCAGTCCTGGGCTTTGCTTTGTTGGGTGCCTTTATTACTGCTTCAGTATGATTTCTTGGCATGGATCTGTCTAAGTTGTTTTATGCCCTCTTGGTTTAAGAAGCAGACCATGTGCATGTAGAAATACATCCATCTCTTCTAGCTTTAAAAAAAATAGATTTTCAAAGTATTCCTTAATTATTCTCTGGGTTTCATTGGGATCTGTTGTAGTCTCCACTTTTTTTATATTCAATTTTATTAATTTGGACTCCCTCTCTCTCTTTTTGAATTTATATGGATGCATCTGTTCAAGTGGGGGACACTATCTAGAGATTAGTAGGATGAAGTATTGAAACCATCCACTAGCCGGGCGGTGGTGGCGCACGCCTTTAATCCCAGCACTTGGGAGGCAGAGGCAGGTGGATTTCTGAGTTCGAGGCCAGCCTGGTCTACAGAGTGAGTTCCAGGACAGCCAGGGCTACACAGAGAAACCCTGTCTTGAAAAAAACAAAAAACAAAAAACAAATAAAAACAAAACCCAAAAACCAAAAAAAAAAAGAAAAAGAAACCATCCACTAGTATTGAATCAGAGTGTGTCGAATTTTTATGCCCACTAGTAGTTTATAAGACTGGGAGCCTGGTTTGGAGTATATATATTTGCTGTTGTTATATTTTCTTGCCT
>NW_021620771.1:1435379-1455156 GCF_004785775.1 Grammomys surdaster | reverse complement strand
TCTTGCCTGGTTTGGAGTATATATATTTGCTGTTGTTATATTTTCTTCATGAGTTATTCCATTTATTAGCAGGTAGCAACCTTTTATTTTTTATCTCTTCTGATCATTTTGATTTAACTCTACTTTATCAACTGTCAATAACTGCACAATGTTTATTTTAAACTTCTATTCACTTGACAAATGGTTTTACATCCTGTATCTCTCAGTTTGTGGTGTCTTTGCCAGTGAAGTGTGTGTGTGTGTGTTTTTGAAACAAAAGACAATTGGCTCCTCCCACCCAACTCTTTAATCTGGTCACCTATTCTACATTTCTGTAGTATTGGTGAGTTAGGATCATATATATATATGGGTATCATTATGATATATGATATGTCCAGTAATTCATATAGATTTGTATGCGTATGTGTGTGTGTGTGCACATGGATGTTTGTTTGGGCACATAAAGAGGTCAGATGTCAGTTTTGAGTGTCTTCATCCACAAGCATTGCTACCTCAACTTTTTTGTGGGTGCCAGGGATTTGAGCTCAGGTTCTCATGCTTCCTCAGTAAACCTTTCTGTTTGTTTGTTTGTTTGTTTGTTTCGAGAAAGGGTTTCTCTGTGTAGCCTTGGCTGTCCTGGAACTCACTCTGTAGACCATGTTGGCCTCAAACTCAGAAATCCACCTGCCTTTGCCTCCCAAGTGCTGGGATTAAAGGCGTGTGCCACCACCAGCCGGCTCTCAGTAAACCTTTATTCACTGAGCCATTTCTCAGACTGAACCTCTGTGACAGTGTTGGTTATTTATTGAATCGATTGAATACTTGTTTGCTCTTTTCTTTCTCTTCAGTTACCTGCTAGTTTGCCCTGTTGCACTCGATAGATCCCTAGCTGTCCTTTGTCCTCCTGTGCTTTTCCTTCCTGTGTCCTTATGATTGAAACTGTCCTTCTTCTTTTGTGTATAGTTCCCTTAGGAACCTTTTGAGGTGATGGCTAGATGGTAATGAAGTGCTTTGGTTTGTGCCTGTCTTGCAACGTCCTCTGTGGAGGATGCCCGGGTTGTTTTTAGTTAGAAGCCATTGCAGACAGTGTTTGTGTGCCTCTAGGTGTGAGTCCGTGAGCATCTCTGCCAAGTTTGTACACTCAGGATGGAGCTTTTAGATCTGCACATGCTCAGCTCGCAGAAGACAGCTGGAGCTTGCCCTCACATGGCTGCCCTGGCCATGTTGCCACCAGCAGCTGACAGTTTTGCCATCTTCTTGCCAGCGCTTGGCATTTTCTGCTTTTTCATTTTTACCAGTCTGGTGGGTGTGTAGGATTCTCACAGTGTGGTTTTAGTTTCTCTCAGGCTGATGACTAATAAACTCCAGTGACTTAAACTTGCTGCTCTATCATGAAGTACTTCTCCATAATTTTATTCATTATACAAATGGGGTCTTTTGACTCTTTTGGCTTGTTAAGTTCTTCTATATGATAGGTTTGAGACCTATGTTGGCTGACTATACATGCGCCCACATCTATACCCCATATCTATAGTTATCTATCCATATCTATTTTGCCCATCAATTCCATCTTTATACGTGTAGATCTGTATCTTTATCTATATTCCATTGTTCTATCTATATCCCTATCCATTTCTGTTCCTATCCATATATCAGGATCAATATATCCACACCGCTATGCATACCCAACTCCATAGCCACGTCTGTATCTTTGAACACGCAATTATATACATATATATGTTCCATAGATTGATTCCCCCATGCCCCTATGCATAGGCACGTTACAGTTACTGACTGAGCAGTGAGCAGATAAAGATCTTCCTCTCACAGTGCTCAGATTCTTTTTAAAACAGACCAATAAGTAAGTGGAAAGATAAGGCTGGATTGAGTAACTCAAGGAGGAAATCCAGTGGTAAGGGAGATAAGCCAGGATGGGAGGTGACGTCTTCAAGATGTCATTTAGGAAATGACATATAGGCAGACTCCTAAAGCGGAGTGGCCCCACGCCTCGGGAAGCATTCCAGCCAGGTTAGAGGAGCTTGGGTCCTAGCAGGGACAAAGCATCAGAACCCGGAGACCCTGGGTCTCTGGTTCTTGCTGTGATCATCACCAAGACATTGTAAATTAAGGCCAGAGTGCCCAGACCTTACTTGGCCCCCAGTGGGGTCCATCCACCTGCAGGAGCAGATAAAATGCTATAGCCTACCATTTTGTCCTGTGATTTTGAGGATGGCCCAGGTCACTGTCATCACAGAGACAGGCTTCTCTGCCCTTGTTCAACCACTCTCAGGGTAGTCTCTTATAGACAAAGACGGTTAAGTACAGGCCCCACTGTTTGGAGTAAGGAGGGAGCATCTCCTCCCACGTGTCTTGGCTTTCCAATAACCCCAGCATCTGTCTACAGACCGCATCACATCTCCACTTTTCAGAGCTAAGCCTAGAAAAGACAATGGTGTCTTGGGTCGAGCACCATAGCCCTTGCTACGGGATAGCTTTAAGCAGAGCATCTGACAGGAGTCAGCCTTTAGTCTGCCAGCTTCCTTTGGTCCCTGGACACTGGGAAAGATGTGGATTGGTGCATATATGAATGCTGAGGTCAGACTTGTGACAAAGACAGCTTCATCCGTGTCTGCTAGAGATGGGGCTAGACTCTCTTTCCTCTGGGGGTGGGGGAATCAACTTCACTGATGATCTCAGATAATGCTGATGACATTTGTGAGTGAGCATTACAGGAAGTGACTCTGGGACAGTACTGGGAGACATCAAGGGGCTCCACAGCCGCCAGTGCCCTCCTCTAGCCTGAGATGGTCATGTTCAGAGGGGCAGGGGGGAAAGCTTGCTGTGGAGCAGGTGGCAGATGAATTGCTAACTGTGCACGTGGAAGAAATGCCACCCAGGTGCCTTGTAGGGTCAAAGAACAGGGATAAAGAAGGCAGGGACATGTACCTTCCCAGGAGTAGGACTCCAGTTTTGCCTCTCTTGATATTAGAGCAATCTGAAGGAATGACCCAAGGCTAGCAAGGGTCCAGCACCCGAGGGTTTAGGTGGGTCTTGACAGGGTTTGCCAGCAGAGGTCAATGTGAGCTTCGCATCTCCTGGAACAAGATGCAGGGCTGGAAGAGGGGGCCGGTGTGAAAGCTGGTGGCCCCTCCTCCCTGCCTGTCTGTGGAGCTGATCCAGGAGGTAATGAAGACTCTGGGCTCTGAGGCTCCTGAGAAGAACCGTGAGGTCCAGCTACAGTGCAAGCCGTTAGAGAAGTAAGGGGAGCTAGAGACCGGAGGGCACTGGTGTAACCTGACTTTGTGTCCTCCTAGGAGACAAGGGAATGGGCCCAGCATTCAGTGTTTCTCAAGACAGAACTCACTACCCAAGAGGCCTCTTTGTGTTGATAAGAGAGCTGATGGAGAAAGAAGGGAAGGGAGATGGCAGGAGAGATGTGCACTCCTCCAGGCTGCAGATTGGGTGGGATGGCGACAATAGGCATCTTGACTGGACTGGATAAAGTCCGGGTCATCAGTCTCCATTAGGCGCTGTGGCTTGCTTGTGTGCTCTCGTAGGGTTGTCAGCCCCCTGGACATCCTCTGCTCCGTCTATGGTTCCAGCTGAGAGCTCCTCCGTATAGCATAAGTGACCGACCAGCTTTACCTCCTAGAGCCTGGCCCAGTTCTCTCTGCCCTCCCAGCCTCTGCTTTCTTAGTACCAGATCCCCAGAGAGGGCATTCTTCATTTCAGCCCATCTCTGCCATCGAAACTCTCAGAGCTGGAGCAGCGGTGGGAGGCACCTGGCAGGATTCTTTCCTAGTGCTAGGGTGAGATAGATCCTCGGAGCCACGCGCCAGGCACGCCCCTTACTCGGATTAGCCCTTCCACGGCAGCAGCTGCTGTATCCCTAGTGTTCTGGGAGAAGATAGAAGGACAGAGAATTAAAGACACTTCGGACCACAGCTGCGTGGAGCGAGTGCCCGGCAGGGGAGGCATTTGAACTAAGCGCTGCTTGAGCACCTGCGGTAGCTCTATAGCATTCGGTCTCCATGGAGGAGATCGGGGGCCCTCCCTGGCTCTCCCTGGACTTCACCAGCAGCACAACGACCCAACCTGCCCAGAGCCTTGACCCTTACGCCATTCCTGAACCTAGCACTATGAGCCCTGCGGGTGCGCACGCCTTACTGCGCCTCGCCCTGTCCCTTGCTAGTGCCCCTCCCAGGGTCTTGTTCACGAGGCTCGCCAGCCCCGCCCCGGCCGGGAGGTGGCTGGGCCACGGGAGGGAAGTCCCCGGGCTTGGGCGGCACTGGCTCAGTCCCGGAGGGTAGTCGAGCTTCTACACCGCCTGCGGGTCTGGTAGCAGGAGCCGCAGCCAGGATGTTTCTGGAGCCCCAGGTAGGGCTGTGGCAGTGAGGAACTGCGGATTAGGAGCACTCCAGGGCAGTGCCTTGACCACAGCAGGATAGCAAGGTTAAGGTTTCTGCGCTCTGAGCTTGGGAAGCGGGGCCAAGAGGGAGCTGGTCCTTGACAGCCAGGGCAACTCTCTCTCCTGTCCCTACCCGTACACCTGCCGCCACTTGGGCCTCGCCCAAAGTGCAGCTGCTGCCTTCCTAGCCTCTGCTGACACCAGAGACTCCGATGTAAAGAGCCTCTTGAAAACCTGCGGGGGGAGGGGTGTTGGGGAGGGGGTTCCGCAGTGGGCCGGGTGCGGCAGAAGAAAGCAAAGGCTGCCCAGGACAGGGCAGACTTGTAAAGAGCAGTGGCGATCCTGGAATTTTCCCTATCCCTGGGCTCAGAACTACTGTTTACTCCATAAGAGCTTGGAGTGGGGGCGGTCTGTGATGGAGTGGTTGATCATGTGGGAGGTGTGTGCTTGTATGTGCGATGTGTGGGCGGGAGCGAGGACGTGTTTATATATGGGAGGCTTAAGTGAGAGCCGTTAAGAGGAGGCAGGTGTGGGGGCAAGACTGTGCCTGTGCCTTCTCAAATGTCATGTGTTTAAAGAAAAGAGAGCCCAGTGTGGGGAAGGCTGAGAATGTCCCTAAAATTAACCCTGAGCCTGAGCCACCATTGCACCTTCCTAGCTGTTTTCTAGAAGCCTCTTTTGAGCCACAATGGGCAGTGGGATTCAGGGGCAGTACACGGACCTGCCTAGACCGGGCCAGCGCAGACCAATGATGTGGAAGAGTGGAGATGGGGAGTCAGGACTAATGGGCTGAAGATGCAGGACGTCCTACACGCATTGATTAAGCACCTGCTGTGCTCTGGTGCTGTGGTTTGCAGGGAACTAAGCGGACCACACAGTTCTTAATCTCACAGACCTCATCTGGGTTTCAGAAAGTCATTGGTTCTTAACCTGTGGGTCAAGACTCCTGGGGGTTAAACGACTCTTTCACAGGGGTCGCCCCACAGCTTGCGTATCAGATACTTACATTACAATCCATAGCAGTAGCAAAATTAGAGTTATGAAGTATCGACAAGATAGGTTTTATGGTTGGGGCTCCGCACAGCACGAGGAACTGTATTAAAGGGTTACAGCATTGGGAAGGTTGAGAACCACCGCAGTGAGTAATATACAGAATATATTACATGGGAGACTAAAGATGAATGTAGAGAAGTAACCCACAGCAGGAGCGCATCAGGAAGGATGCTTCTGGGTATTATGCAGATGCAAAACGATGCTCAACTTCAGTGGCTCATGGCACAGGTACTGTTTCCCCTGCTAAGATCCACCCTGTGCCACCCTCTTCTTGCAGAAGAACAGGTTGACAGGGTCATAGGACAGGGTGGGGCCCTGCATTGGCATGTCAGTGCTCTAGCTGGCTGACACACATCGTCCTACTAACCACCAGGGGGCCTACATGGCCTGCCCCGGCCTCCCCGGGGATATGTGGCACATTTGTGTGCAGCGGGCTGACTACCAGTTTGGGGTGATGTTTGTGCCTTTGGCAGGGTGGCCAGAGAAAGCCACAGAGATATTCTTTGGGCATATAGGACCCCACTGGGGATGAGTGTGAAAGAGCTAAGTGGACGGGAACCTTTAAAAAAGACAGGACAGGCCTGGGTGGGGAAGCCACCTGCATTGGAGGTTAGGCTTTTGGGAGCACCAGAGACCAGCATTGCATGCTATTGCCCTAGGGTCTTGGAAGGGATAACTCTGCTTGGGGCTGTCAGATCATCACTGGATGCTTCACAGGGGAGGGTCAAGGATAGTGCTGGCCGTGACAGGGCCAGCCAGAGAACACAGTCAAAGAGCTTGGACTCTAGTAACTGAGACTGTAGGAGATGAGAGAGGTGATTTGGTGTGTTTTGATGGTACAGCAAAGAAGCCTTCCAGCTGATAGGACCATGGGCATTGAGGGCCAAGCTGGGGTGGAGGCATCATTAACCCTAGCTGAGACCAGAGAGTCTGTAGTCTGTAAGGATGGTGTGAAATGTAGTTGATGTGTGTGTGTGTGTGTGTGTGTGTGTGTATCTGTGTGTGAGTGAGTGTGTGTGTGAGTGTGTGTGTGTGCAGTCTAGAGTTAAAGGAAGTCTGATGGGCTTGCTCCATCCTGGTGCCCTTCAGCTGTGCTGCCTGCTCCTGTCTGCTGGCCCAAGCCTTTGTTCAAGCCTCTTGATATTTTTACCTGTGCTTCTCAGCAGAGGCAGCTGAAGATTCCAGCCTCTGGCAGCGGTGGCCCTGGGGTGCCTAGGGCTGGAAGAAAGTGGGCACAGCACCCCTGTCAGTTGTGCCTGGGAGTGCTGAGGCCCAGGACATAAAGCAACATTTCCTGTGGCAGTTGGTCACCCTGGGCTTGCCTCACTGTCCGGTTTTTCTAAGTCTGCCATTGGCCCTGTGGTGCCTGCAGCTCTCTGTCCTTAACCCAATCCTGCATTCACTGCTGATGTACTCACTGAGAACGGATATACAGTTTCACCATGGCTTTCCTGTGTCTAGCTGAACCATCAACCGTCTTCCTCCTGAGGGTATCAATGTATTGACTTATGAACTTTCTGGGCTTATTTGTCCCCATGTTCCTGGAGTGAATCCCACTAGGTCAGGCTCTAGTGTGTTTTAAAATGTTACTGAGTTCTCGCGTTGTTGATTTGTATTTTCCAGCTATAGGTGTCTCGCATTTCTATTCTGTAGACGTTGGTCTCTTCTGGAGTTCTTGGCTCTGTTAGCTTCATAGGATGAGCAGGAAAGCTTTTCTGAAGGATTGTATCGCTGAAGTAGTTTGTTTATTTAGTTAGTTTTTGTTATGGGAGTAGGCATACATCTCTTCTTTTAGCCCTGGCTGTTCTGGGCTTACTATGTAACCCAGGCTGACCTTCCACTCATAGAGATCTGCCTGCCTCTGCCTCCAGAGCACTGGGATCAAAGGCGTGCACCACCACGTCTGCCTCTGAGTGGTTTAAGTATCATACAAAACTCTCTGATTCTCAAAAGCATAAAATAATTCATTTTAGGAACCTCCAGCCTGGCCTGCTTTTGTTTCCTCCTAAGTTCAGATGGGCATCAACTTCCATAACATGCATTGTGTTTCTCAGTCTCTTCAAGTTCTAAACATGGTTTATCTGTTCTGATTATTTGTATTTCCTAGAAAGATGCCAGTTCAAAGGGCATCCAGACATGTAAAGTTACATAGTAGGGTTTTTAAAAAGCTTCCCCTTCCCCCCTCCATCTCACTTTCCTTTTGTGGCTTAGAATTGCCAGGGATGGGTAATCTCTCTCCCTGTCTCTGTTTCTCAGTGGAGTCCAGGGCCTTGTACGTGTTAGGCCTGTACTGATCACTGAGCTGTACTTCCACCCCAGTCCCGGGAAAGTTGGTTTGTTTGTTGTTTTTGTGACTTGAGTCTCACTGTGTGGCCCAGGCTGACCTGGAACTCATGACCCTCCTGCTTCAGACTCCCAAGTGCTGGAATTACAGACATAAATCACTGTGTCCCATTGCAAGATGTATCTTTTTAGTTGTATTTCAAAGAGGCAGCTCTTGAACTGAAGTTCTACTGCCTTCGAATAAATCTATTTATTTACCTCTTGGCAAGTTCTTCCCCTTGTTTCATTTGCCATAACTTTGTTTTATTTAGAGTTTCTGTGAAGGCTACCCTCCCCCCTGGTTTGGTCTCTCAGGATCTAGCCACTCTCTCTAGCTTTTACCCCAGGCTGCCCCAACCTTCTCAAGAGTCCTCTACTGTTGGCTACTGAGTGAGGGATTCCTAATGATAGTGGCTCCACTCACACACGGATCTTAAGCATCCTGTGTATCACCTATGAGCTGTAAGTCCCGGGATGATGGCTTCAGCCCTTTGGACATTTGTAGTTTCCCTGGAACATGAGAAGCAGTAATGTGAGCTGCCCTAGGGAAGGACAGGGGTGGCCACGCCACTGGCCCTGGATGAACCCCCAGGGCCTGACACACAGGAATGCTGCCGTGTATGCAGCATGGGGAGACTTGGACGTGTGTCCTGTCCTGTCTCAGTGTCTGCAGCCACTGGAAGAGGGCCCAGCAGAGAGGTGGGTACCCCTCCACCACCCTTCCCACACTGACTCACAGAAGGCTCCCTGTTCCAAGCCATATGGGTCTCAGGGATGCATCTTTGGACATCTGCCAAGATGAAAATCCAAGCAAGTGCAATGATTTGTTTTTAAACACAAAGGGAAAAAAAATCTTTGCTCGGTCTAATTAGGTATCATTTAAAATTAAAAGGACCCCTTGTTCCTTGTCTATATTCAGCATCCACAGGCGGCCATGGAGGGTGGCTGACAGTTCCGAGAAGCGCCTGCCCTCCTCCCTCCCATCCATCCTTCTGGTCTAGCCTCCTTAGGACCCTCACCTCTGACCCAGCCAGCTTGTTGCCTCTCATATTCCACGAGCCTTGTGCAGGGCTATGGCCTGGACCAAGCTGTCCGTAGTGTGCTCAGGTGTCTTCCTGTTGGATCTGGGCAAGAGTCCTGGCTGCCGCACTAGGCTTTGACTAGCAGCAGGGCATCCTATTCCAGTGTTCTTCAGGACCCCACGAGGGTAGCTCCCCATATCACTTCTTCTCCCTCTGCCGTAGCTCCCTGTGTATTCCCTGGGAAAACTCCTAGGAAAAGGATGACCATGTGCTAAGATGCCCTATTTGCCTCTTGTCCATGTCTGTGATCAGGTGGGCTCCAGAAATACAAGACCCGGAAGCCAAACTGCATGCAAGGGAGGCAGTTCATTCCTACAGAGTCGGCAGAAGAGGAGATGACGACATAGGCCAAGAACTGCCCAGGCCCCGGGGTTGGTGGGAGGCAAGCTTGCAGCCACCCGTCTGCTGGGAAAGGCCAGGGATTCTCTGAAATCCCACCTGCTCCCAGCCCACGCCCCTCAGACCTTGAGAATGGGGTAGTTATTGGTAGACAATGACCTTCTATCCCCTGAGCAGCCACCACAAGAAGCCGATGGACAAAAAGAGGCAGTGGGGGAGGGAAGAGGGAGAGAATGCTCAGACGTAGCAGATCTGCAGCTAGGAGTGCGGAGACAGCAGGATTCCTCCCGTTAATTCATAGTAAATACGGTAATAGAAAGGATTTCAGAAGGAAAAAGAATGAACCATGTGCCCGCAACAAAGCTTTAATTATCAGTGTTGTGCTCAGGCCCTGCCCTTGTGGAGAAGTACCAGAGGAGGTGCTGTGGCTGGCATCCGGTTCCCATGGCAGCCGCCTACTTGCGGGAACCCAGCCTGCTGCCCTATGCCAGTCCCTGGCCTGCTCTGATAGCACAGCAAAGCAAATGCAAGCCTTCTTTAAAAAAGACATTTATTTATTTATTTATTTATTTATTTATTTATTTATTTATTTATTTATCACTCATGTCAGAGCATGTATGTAGAGGTCAGATAATAGCAGGAATCAGTTCTCTATTTCCGCCATGTGGGGCCTGGTGATCAAACTCAGGTAGATCTTCAGTCTTGGTACAAGCACCTTTATTCGAGGAGCCATCTCACAGCCCCACATGTGACTTTCCTTTATGGCATTGTAACTATGGCTTCCTGAGGTCAGGCTTAGGTGAGGTCAATATGGCCCATTGTCCTCCAGCTATCTCATGCCCACTGGGCTTGGCGGTCCCACAGCCCAGTCACTGGATTAGGGGCCAGTTCTCTCAAGAGCTTGCTTGCTGTAGAGAGCACAGGTGATCAAAGGGAGGAGAGGTTGACAGCTGGAGGGGCCTATGAGCAGAGAAGGAAGCATATTTCTATCCCCCTAATAAAGACAGGAGGCAAGCGGTCACCCCAGGCCAAGGCCACTCTGAGCCTCCATGCCTGGGGTAGGGCTGAATAACAACCAAGGGATCCATCTGCCAGGGGTCAGAGGTGCCTCTGTCTTCTCCATCAGTGCCATGGGCCAACTGGCTACCTTACAAGGTGTTAACTTGGGGCCCAGAGGCCTGGCCAGGTAAAGACTGGTTCCAGCTCTCAGTCTGTGTGCTGCTCTTATCAAAACAGCCAGGTGCACCCCAGGCCTCGTGCCTCAGAGCGTCACCTCTCTGTCATGTGTTACAGGGGGAGGTGCTTCGTCTCAGCAGAATGACATAGTTGCTTTCTGGCCAGCTCAGGCCTAGGCTTTACTTGTGGTTAGACCTTGTCTATCTGCTGTGTGTGTATCCAGAGGATAGGATCACAACAAGAGCTCAAAGGAGGAGCTCGAGAGGGCCTCCGCTCAGCAGTTAAGAACATTTATCCGGTCTTGTAGAGGACCTGGGTTTGAGGGAGCCTTTGGGCTGGACAGAGCCTGAGCTAAAGACTCTCAGGCAGTAGCTTACCTGTGGCTTATGTCACGGGCTGTACCCCGGGAGGCTGAGCCACATAGTTTTCACTCAAGACTTAAGCCAGGCTCCCCAAGTGTCACCTGCTTCAAGGGGAGATGGAAACCTTCAGCCTGTGGGAAATGAAAACCTGCGTGTTGAAGGGCAGGGGAGTTGGTGACAAAGTTGTTAGTGTGGAGCAGGAGAAGACAGTCTGCTTTCTACATGGAAGCCATGTTTTTCCTCAGCAGATTCCTGAATCCCTACTTGTGCACATGGGGGACTCCGTCTGCCAGTCAGATTTCCACTGCCCCACCAATGTAAATGGTATCCCAGACTCTAAGGGTCTAGTAGTGACAAAGACTGGAGGTGAGGTGATGTGGAAGTCCCTGATCTGAGGCAACTCTGGCTGGAGAGGTGTGAGGTTCATTTGTGCCCTGTGTTGGCAGGAAGAAAGACCCTGAAGGTAGGAAGAACGGTCCCTAGTGAGTGCCCAGTAGTTTCCAAACCAGGAGATGCTTGGCTCTTGAGCCTCCCCTTTTGAGGATGATTGGCTGAGCCTGTAGGGAGGTGTGCCTCCTGCCTTACCTAACACACCAAGTCTTCTGCTTGTACTTTGCCAGTGCTCGCTCCAATTCCTAGTTATAATTTAGAACCGCTGTATTCCAGAATGTGGTGTCCCTGCCAGCGACCTGATGGCAGGAGATGTGACAGAGGCCTAAAGCCTCTAATGCAAATTCTCTGGTCCACTGAAAGCTTACAGAAAGGGTTGTATCTGTGCCAGGAAGCTGGTTGTGTCTGTAGTGAGCGTTCATTAATGAGCAAGGAGTGAGTGCTCTGGCATCTCTCTCCCTGCCCCAGCCCAGAGCAAATGCTTTCTGGGAAGAGTGATTGGGAGCCATTTTGTAGGGTCCCTGGCAGAGTTGGGTTCATGTGCCCACCCCCGAGTCCAAGCAGCCAGGATAGCACTGACTGTGGCCTCTGATCTGTCCTTTAGGTTTTGTACCCTTGAGGGTAGGGGCACAGGGCTGAGCCCCAGCTCCATCCTGGAGCACCCCCACCCAGGCAGCAGAGGAGAGACAGGCAGGATGTGTAATTTTCAGTTGCTAATTGTGATGTCCTGCAGCTTGCCGAGCTAAAAATAGTCTCAGTTTTTGTTGAGTAGGTTAAAAAATAGAAGCTGGTGCTGCCTCAGAAAGCAGACCCCTCCCCACACTGGCAGAGGCAGGGAGCCGGCTGATGCCCGCTCCACCTTCTGGCAGAACCCTGGGTATTTATGCAAAGTGCACCCTCAGGGCCATTTTTGTCCTAGTTTTTTTCAGAAATCCTGGTTGCTTTGCCTGGAGCCTAAGAACAACCCTCTGGGAGCCTCAGAGACCCTGAAACCAAGTGCAGAACGCTAAAGGAATGTACCGTTATCCACCTGTCCATCTGGGCAGAGGGTCGGCTTCCTCTCTTCCTCTCAGCCTTCCTTCATGCTCCTGAGGAGATGTTGGGAGGTTGCGGTGGGGGGAGGGGGGGAGGCAAGCCTGGGCTTACCTGCACATCACCGCCAGCCTGAGCATCTGAATGCAGGTCCCGAGGGCCAGGACTTGCTGTCCTTATCTGAGAATCGACCATTCTTCTGTGTTATAGGTGAGCCACAGTTATGTGAGTTGATTTACATTGATGTTCAGCTCGTGGCTTCCTCCGATTTCTCATAATAGAATTTAAAATTCAACAAGGTTAGTTGAAAGCTGCTTCTACATTTCTTAGAAACTTCTAGAACCACAGACTTGAATCTGGGAAGGGCCCTGGAATTCTGAATGTGCTTGGCAATCCTACTGAGGACAGTTCTTTCCTTCAGAGCTGGAAAGAGGATGCCCAACACCCGCTTCCCAGCTGTACATGACACTGGCCCCTTCGTAGACCATTGCCCTCCTCTCTGCTGGGATGGGATTGGCTGTGTTGAAGGGCAGCCTGCTAGCAGGTTGTCCCTCTGAGAAATCCAAAGTTCTTCCCTTAGTGTCTCTGGGATGGAGAGTTGCACTTTATAAAAGATACTTTGGGTGAAATATACTGGGAAGAGAAATATTGCTGACCCTTGCCTCTTCTTGGGAAGGAACCTGCCAGAAAGAGTCGGTGTTAGAAGTGGGTAGCTGGGCCTCAGAAGTTCCAGGATCCAGAACTGTCCATTGGAACAGGCTGCACTGGCCCCCTCTAGGCCCCCTGCTGTCCCCATCCCCTGAAGGAAAACATTCCTGTGCCAACTAATCATTTAGAGCCTCACTCTGCTCTCCCCAGTCCCCAGACTTGATGTCTAGAGCCTCTGAGGCATCAAGTAAGAGGCTGACAGGAAAAAAATAAGGGCGTGTTTCCTGAGAATATCCCCAAAGCATGCATACAGTCACAGGGTGGGGTGCAGACTCCAGGACAGGAGTGAGGGGAACAGCCTGCAGTGACTTGACTCTGCCCTGAAGTCAGCATCTATCCCTTCCCTGGGTCCCACTAGGCTGATAGCTGGCAGCCAGGGGCTGAGTCTTTAATGAGACCTTTGGAGGCCAAGCCACACCCCGGCCTCCCCACTCCACCTTGCTCTTGTCCTCCATGGACCTAGCTCTTGTCGTCCATGGGCATCCTCAGTAGAGGAAGCAAGAAAAGCACCCAGGAGAGGGGAAGGGCAGAAGAATGGCCCAGGCCATTCACATCCAGGTGCGGGTGTGAGGATTCCCCACACAGCGTGCAGTGAGGGAAGGCGGTACCTCTGGTTTGGATCCTTTGGTCTCCACTGCAGCAGCTGTTCTTAGGACTCCCAGCAGCGGGCAGAGTCTCTTAGCCCATTTGGAGTTTGTAAGTGGAGGGCAGGGTTCTCCAAGCACAGCCTCTCCACTGTGGATTCGGCATGACCTGTTCCCTCAAGGCCCTGCTGCTGAGCTCTCCCCACCAAGAAGGTCTGAACCCTCCAACTGTGAGTCACAACAAGCCCTTCCTCATTTCAGTCAGTTTTGCTGGGTATTTTATCACAGCAACAGGAAAAGTGGCTAAGGCCCCACAGTGGCTACAGCAAGCTCAGTCAGTGCTGCTTAGTGCATAGAGGGGCACTAAAATCTCTGCCAGGATTGGAAGAGGGGACCTTCTTCATGATCTGTCGCCAAATCTTGTTGACTGTCTTGTCCTTTCCCAGGGCATCTTGCAGCCGTAGACGGACTGCTAACTATCTTACTCTCTTAGCTTTGTCAGATCCCAAAAGTCTCTCAGCCCTGGCTGCCTGCCACTGCCGTTGTGTGCTGGGGCAGAGCTCCAGCACACACCTGCTGGAAGCATCTCCACATACGAGGCCAGTATCCTTTTATGTACTACAGCCTGCCTGGCTCACATCTCAGTGGGCTGGTTCTGAGCTTGGAGCCGTCCCTTATGTACCACCTCTGCTACATTTCCTGCAGCCAGGGGGCCACGCTGCAGTCTGTGGCTGTGGTCCTGAGGCTTACAAAGATGCAACAATTGCTCCTATCAACAGCTGGAGGGAAGCTGGCTCCTCGCTAGGTGTGCGGCTTGTCACCCTTCCCTTTTTACACTTCGAACCCATCAACATGAGTATGTTCTGGATGTTGGAGGGGCACAGGAGAGAAACAACGACTGCTGTCTTCCAGGCCCAGATCCCCAGAGCTGAAGTGGAGGCCTATGTATGAACACTTCATTGGGGAGTGTGGTCCCTGGGGAACAGCAGGCAGAGTGCATAGATGTGGGAATCTGTTCACACACCACAAGGTGTCTTTGGCAGAGCTCTGTGAAATGCTTGACTAACCGGGAGTGAGGGGGTGGAGTTTTCTTACAGGTCTCTGTGTCCCACTGATGGAATGTGTGTACACAGTGTACAAGTTCCTTTGCGTTACCTGTAGCGGCCTACAGAGGTTCGTCTATTGAGGATACAGACCCTGGTATGTGCATAGCCAGAATGGGTCTGCTTCTCTCACGGCCCAGCAAGAGCTTTGGTGTGTAAGATGGCTCTGCAGCCTTAGGTCAGAGGCCATGGTCAGAATCAGGGACAACCACTCAACCACAGGGCAGGGCCTATCACAGGTCACATGGCCATAGCTGGTACCGCCCTAGGAACACACAGTTACTAGTTTTCATCTTCTGACGTAGTCCTCACATGACCCTACAGGGAGGAGGGATAAGAAACCCACCTGGTGCCATCTGAGGGAAGGGGTGTAGAGAAGCCCAGAGGCTTTATCACAGGTGTGAAGACAGAGAGTATCTTCTGGCTTCCACTTGCCAAGCTCTCTCCCCCATGTCCTGGGCCTAGGACCTGCAGTCACAGAAGACTTAGGGAAATAGGGGGCTGGATGATCATAGGTGGGGTGTAGACATGACTGTGGCAACATCCCTAGGCAGTCTTCTGTGCTGGGCCC
The DNA here is from genome assembly GCF_004785775.1 of Grammomys surdaster. NCBI lineage: Eukaryota > Metazoa > Chordata > Mammalia > Rodentia > Muridae > Grammomys > Grammomys surdaster. The sequence continues at coordinate 1,440,047 of NW_021620771.1, read as the reverse complement.
AGGAGGGGCAGCAGGCATGAGTCTGGAAGCAAGGCCCCTATGAGCTGCTTCTTGATCGGGGAAGAAGGAGGAGCGCTGAGCAGGCACTGTGGCTGAGCCTTGAGGTAAGGACAGGCTGTGCAGAGGGAGTGACAGGGGAGCTGGGATGAGGCAACAGGGTAGTGACAGGAAGCTCCTAGATCAGCTCCCTGTGGCTGTCTTGCCTCTGGCCAGTTGGCCAGCCTGCAGCTCATCCTTCTCAGTGGCTTGCAAAGGGCTTCTTTCTTCACCTCTGCTAAGCAGCCCTTCATGCCCACCCCACCCTGAGGGTGTTTGTGGTTCTGAAGGCAGTGGGTATGCTTTGCTCACCCAACCTCAGTTCCTTCCAGGCCAGGAGAACTCTGCCCACATAGGGAGGTTACCTTCCCCAGTGGTGGCTCTGCAGATCCAGGTTAAACCCAGGTATCGAAACAGGCTCCCTCCCTCCGGGCAGGAGAGAACCTTCTGGGAGCCCTGCAGCCTGGATCTCTGGATGTGCCCTCATAACTCCCGGCTTGATGTGTGAATAGGGAAGCTTTTAAGACTGTCTGCAAGGAGACTGTGAGTCACTTGCTCTGTCTGGAAGATACTTCACCGAATTGATGAGGTTTCTAATTAGAAGGCGCTTGTTTTCTTGCTTGAATGGAAAAGGGATGAAGAGCCATAAAGCCAGCTAGGTACAGCCCGTCCCACACATGCAAGGACTGCAGCGTGGCCCAGGCTAACTTCTTTTGGATTAATGGCAGAGGCAAAGATGGGCTTCAGAAACCATCCCACTCCAGGTCTATCCTAGTCCCTCTGGCTGGCCTGGGGGACATTCTGGGTCTTCTGAAATGGTCACAGCCTCACTGGGGGTCTGGATGTAGCCAGGAGCCTTGCGGGGGGACTTCCTGATACTCCTTTGTACCTAGAAGTCCTCAGAAAATGACAGTGCCAAACTCGCCCCCAGATGGTTTGAGAGCTGAGAGAGGTGGCTTTGAGAAGTCTCTGTGCTTTCCCCGCAGATAGCCACAGTGGTGGGAACCTCATTTAGCTGCCTCAACACATTGGAGGCTGGAATGTGCAGGGGGTGCAGATTCCCTGGCCTTCTGTTTGCCTGGACAAGAGACATCCCTGTGTCTTGGTCAGGGACAGGTTCTTGGTGAGCCAGGCCTGGAGCAAGATCTTGAATTTTAACAAGACCAGGTGCTCTTGCTGCTGTGAGGAAGCCACATTTACTATCACAGAGAATCCGTGCAGGGTGGACTCCCTGTGTCATTGGTGCATGTGTGACACACAAGTGACACCAATCAATGGCATCTGTGGTGCAGGTGATGGAGGCCTAGGGTTAACCTTATAAGGGGCGTTCTGGCTTCCTAGCAGACTTCAGAAGTGTACTTCCACTGCCCCAAAGTTCCCAGAGCCTGAGACTCCCAACTCCAGCCTTCTCCTCCTGCCTTTCCTGCCAGCTGCATCCTGGCTTCCATCTGTCTGTGACACTGGAGTCTGAGACTTGACCTCTGTGTGAGCTGTCAGGGAAGAGTAGCATGGCAGTACAGAATAAATGAGATGACTCAGTGCCACCACTTACTGCCATTTACAACACTGAGTATTAGCTTTTGCCATGTGTCCCTTCCAAGTGATTCTTGCAGACTTCAGAGTCCCACGGTAGGGTAGCCACTTTGGAACTGTGCCTGCCCCAAGGACTCCTACTAGTTCTTCAGGCTTCTCTCCTTGAAGGTAGCAAGTCTCACTGTCCCCTCTGGAGCAGCAGAATCACAGTATACTGAGACCCATGCAGCCTCCACCCGGCTCTGGTTCTCCTAGCAACTGACTATAGCAGCCTTGCCCAAAGGGCTCGACAGGGGCCATATGAGTTAGTGGGAAGTGAGAGCATGTCCTGCCCTCGCCCTTGCCCTCAATAACACCTGTCCAGAGCCCTGCTGCCTCCGAAGAGGCAACACTCCAGTGGTGTGGGATATGGAGGTGCCATTAGCCAAGGCTATACCACCTGCCAGTCACCTTTTGAATGTTGCCAGTCATGTTTTGAACGTTCAGAACTGTGTGAACTTGAGGTCCACCCAAGCCTCTGTGAGACTTTAAGGTCAGCAGGGCCAGCCACTGCAGGTGACAAGAGCCCACCACAAACAACCAGTGTTGTTTGTGAAATTGGTTACCAAGTACCATGCTGGGTCTGTGGAAGGGCACAAAAGTCAATCTACAGCCTCTTCTGGCCTCGTGGGTTGGCTGGAGAAGAGGGCAGGGAGGCTTTGTGGAGGTGGAACACTCAGACTGCTCTTGGACATCTTAGAATTTCTTTACTCGAAGTCTGCCTCAGTTGGCCTCAGTTTTGTGATTGAAAACTGAAGGCTTTTCCCAAGTCAGGGACACACAAACTTGATGCAGAGATCCCTGGCAAACTTCCTGGAGCATCAGCTTGCCCCTGTGTTTCTGATGCAGCAGAGCCAGGGTGGGCCTGAGTTGATTCTCCCCCTGGAAACAATCCCAGGAGGCCTATGATTGGGACGAGGAGAACCTACACTGAGTCAGGGTCCCTGGAGTAAGATCTAGCATCCAAGGAGCAGGTGGTAAAGAAATTCTCATCAGAGCTACAGCACCTGGGGGACCACCAAGCTGCCCAGGCTCCCCTCCTTGGGGCTTCTAGTCAGCCTTGCATGCACATAAGGCTGCAGGACACCTGGGACATATCTCACACCCTTGTTCTTCTCTCCCAGGAAGCTATGCCCCAGACATCTGTGGTCTTCTCCAGCATCCTTGGACCCAACTGTAACAGACAGGTGCAGCCTGGCATGGGGGAAAGAGGAGGTGGGGCCAGCAGCGGCTCCAAGGACCTCATTTTTCAAGATGGACGCCTCACTTCCGGGTCCTTGGAGGCCTTGATGGAGCATTTGGTCCCGACGGTGGACTATTATCCTGATGTGAGTGGCTGGGACCTGAGGGAGCTGGAGCAGCAGTGTAACTAGGAGGGGAAATCTGGGCTTCAAGGAAGGTTGCTTCTGGGAAGGGAGGGAGGCCTAGATGGGGCTGTAGAGTATGGAGAGGGGGGGCAGGGCCAATACTGCCTCCTGGGCCTCCATCACCTCCTCTGTGCACATAAAAGCCTGTCTATAGGAAGCTGAAGTGACTTCCCTCTGCCCCAAGTAGATAATAATAGGGAGGACACATAGGTAGGAGAAATATACAAAAGTCCCACCCCTGGAAGAAGGTAAGGCCAGCATCAGGGTGCTGTGACCTGGTAGCCCAGACAACTTCCTAGAGCTCAACTCTGAGCTGAGAATCACACATTCCCAAGGAAGAAGAGCCACCCCTTCTCTGAAGCATGTGGATGCCAGAACCCTTTCCCTGCATTTCTATAGTCCAAACCTTCTTCCTCACCTCAAGATGGCATCGGGCCAGAAAAATAATTTGGTAGCAAAACCTATTCAGATAGGGGGCCACCCAGAACACCCTCTGACTGGCGATCTGAATTCTTGCTTAGGCTGTGAGGCTAAGCACTGCAAGGGAATATCAATAAAAGATAAAAATATCTCTCTGGGTTCCCTGAGGGACAAGCCTGAGTGCATAGGGGTTGATGTCAAAAGTATCCCCTCTCCAGGAAAAAGACATTGGGACGGGTATGGCCCTCATGCCTCACTGGACAACGACAGGGGGACCGGAGCCATTACAAGGTCCCCTTCAATTACTGGAGGTCAGGCCTCTATCCCCGCCTTCACAAGATTAGAATCACCACAGCCCTTCTATACTTAGAGAAGGGAGGAGATGTCAGGGGCAGCCCTGATTACACACTGAAGGCCTAAAATCAGCCATAGACCTAAAATCAGAAATAGGCCTGTCATGCATGTATACTAACACCAAGTCTTGGGTCTCTGTGGAAAAACATTGAAACAGATGGCTATAATCTATTGTAAACAGGCAGCTTTTGTGGAAATTTACCAGCCTGAGTAGTCATAGACCTTGTAAATAGGTAGCCTTGGTAGATAATACTAACTTAGATAAGGACAAATGAATCATAGACAGAGTCATAGTGACCTTTCCCCTGAACCTTCACCCAGCCGATACCATGTTCTGAAAGATATCTGTACTCCCCCTGAACACTCATGCTCCAGTGTCATCCTCTTCTCCATGTTCTGTTCTGCTTTTCTGTGTTTATAACCCCTGTGTGAATCAATTATGATTTGAAAAAATTATATATAAAGGGCATTGGGCATTCTGGGAACAGAGAAGACCGTCTCTTGTCATATTTGGCTCTCCTTCCACCTCTGATGGGTGATGTCTCTTAGCAAGAGTAGCTCTGCAGGCTAGTCCTAGCCAAGCAGCCTACCTCTGTCCATCTGAGCAGCCCCTTTCCATCTGTCCCAGCGACACCTGTCTGTACTGGGGGCAGACTTAGGCTCTTGGCTGTCAGAACAGGGTAGGAGGAATGATTGCTCTATAGTTGCCTCTTTTTCTCTTCCTTCTTTCCTCCCTTCCTTCCTTCCTTCCTTCCTTCCTTCCTTCCTTCCTCCCTCCCTCCCTCCCTCCCTTCCTCCCTCCCTCCCTCCCCCTCCTTCCCTCTCTCCCCCTCCCTCCCTCCCTCTCCCCTCTTTCTCTCTTTCTCTCTCTCTCTTTCTCTTTCTTTCTTTCTTTCTTTCTTTCTTTCTTTCTTTCTTC
>NW_021620771.1:1327566-1435279 GCF_004785775.1 Grammomys surdaster | reverse complement strand
TCTTTCTTTCTTTCTTTCTTTCTTTCTTTCTTTCTTTCTTTCCCATACTTTAAGGGTCTATTTATTGGGTATTTTATTTATTTACAATACAGATGTCATCCCTTTTCCCCATTTCCTCTCCCTAGAACCCCCTATCTTATACACCCTCTTCCTTTATGCTTTTATACCATTTTGATTACATGCATGTATTAAGGTCAGTACTAGGTTGTGGGTCTAGCAATACAATAGATGCAAATAGTCAAGGAACAAGCAATACAATAAACACAAATAGTCAAAGAACAAGCAAGGCATTAAATTCAATTATGTGAACACTCCCCTGATCACTGTTTCTAAAGGCTTATCAGGATGACCAAAGTATCTGAGCCTACTTCCCTATCCTAGCCCAAGGTCATTTTCCTGTCTGAAGCCTACTTCCTTGTTCTAGCCTAATATTTAGATTCCTATCTGAAATTACTTTTTTGTTCTAGCCTAATATTTAGATTCCTGCCTGAGATTTCTTCTTTATTATAGCCTAAGAGTTAGATTCCTACCTGAAATTACTTCTTTGTTCTAGCCTAATGTCAGATTCCTGCTTGAAGCCTACTTCCTTCTCCTTGGCCAATGTCATATTTCTGCCAAGCAGCCCATTTCCTTCTCCTTGGCCCATGTCAGCTCCTTGCCAATCAGCCCCAAAGGCTCTCCACCTCTCCCCCATTTTTATTTTGTAAACAAGACTGAGCCTGTCTTAGGTCGTTCTGACAAAAATGCCTTCATTACCTATCATGGGTTATGCATTATCAAAAGCAATGCACTTATGTCTTAAGTTGGCAAGGCTCTGTGCAGAATCTTACCCGTCCTTGGCTTGCCAGCCTGTTAATTTAATAACTCTGTCTGGGGGTCCATTTTCAGGTTCAAGCCATGTACTTTGGTTGCCTACATGTTGATGTTGTTAAAGATAAACTTTAACATGATGGGCAGGAATAAAAGTATTCCCAGGACAAGAAGGACTAGCCTGATCAAGTTATATATGCCATTCCTGAGGTTTGACCAAAATGGAAATACTGACCTCAGGCTATGGATAATTTTATCGGCATTATCTGCAGCATCAAAGTTCAACAGAGCAGCATTCTTTAAATTCATAATCTCACTATACAAAGTTAACACACCCAGAGAGGTGTTAGGATTATGCCAATATCCTACAGGTGTCTTTAAACTTTTTTCTAATTATAATGACAATCATTGTGAATTTCAAAAGTAACTAACACTACTCCAATGATATTTGTCATGATACTTTGGATGGCTCCTAACTCTTGAACCCTGAACCTCCTTCAGATAATTTGAATAGGTTATAGAGCATCATCTGTTGTTCCAGATACCTATATAAATCCTTTTGTATACTCAATACATTAGTAACATTTTTTTGCTAGGTGGTTAACAAAAGTAGTTGTCTTAACTCCTTATGTCAATGCTATTGCAGAAGCAGTGGTGTTAGCAATTAATTAAATTAAAGGTGTTATATCTGTAGTAATCAAGCCTGCTACCCTCTTGCTTCTGCTTAAAGCCTAACTCACTTCTTCCAGCACTTTCAAGTTTTTTTCAGCAAATCAAGGTTTTCTAATACTCAGGGCAGTAAGACGAAAGCTGGTTGATAGACCCCTGTAACAGACATGCCAGGTTTCAACACACTAACACAATTGGAAGTTATACAGTCAATGCAACTTACAATAAATACTGTAGAAGAGACAAAACCAATTTTAGCTTGACAATTAAAAGAGCCTTAAAACATGTACAAACCCTTTTTTGAAATCCAGATCCTGTCCCAACTTTATCTCTTGCTATTGTAACATCATAGTGAGCTACAGCTAACTTCTAAATATGTCTCTGACGAAGTCCAGATCCAGTCTTCCAAAAGTAGACTGTTATTTCCAATATTGGTTGATTTCTGGACCAGTACATGACTGAGTCCTAATAGCTGGTCACCTTTAAGAAGAATACAAGAGACATTATAATTTCTCTTTTTGATTCTCTATCCCACAAGGTCTAAAAGCTTGAGGTAAGGCAGCTTATCCCATCTGGGATATAGTCAAGCGAAGGTGGGTCAGGTGGGTCCAATACAGCTTCCCAGTCACCCTTGTCAGGGCACTCAGCAAGCTCACAGGTCGGCATCATTCTTTGTCTTAGCAACAGTATGTCTCACCAATCTTTTTAAAGTTCCATGGGCCTCTTCCACAATAACTTGTCCTTGAGGATTATACGAAATCCCCATAATAAATTATTGACAAAAAGTCTTGACTGTTTGACTAGAATTGCCAGACCCATTATTTGTTTTTTCTTTTTATTGGATATTTTATTTATTTACCTTTCAATGTTATCCCCTCTCCCATTCCCTCCAACCCCCTTATCCCATCTCCCCTCCTCCTACTTCTGTGAGGTTGTGCTCCCACTGTCCACCCATTCCTGCCTCCCTGCTCATGAATTCCTCAACACTAGGGAATCCAAACTTTCAGAGACCAAGGCCCCCCTCTTCCACTGATGCCTGACAAGGCCACCCTCAACTACCTATACAGCTGGAGCCATGAGTCCCTCCCCTTGTGTTCTCAGGCTGGAGGTTTAGACCCTGGGAGCTCTGGTTGAGTATTTTGTTACTCCTTCTAAGAAGGACCAAAGCACCCACACTTTGGTATTCCTTCTTCTTCTTGAGCTTCATGTGGTCTATGCACTGTATCTTCGGTATTGTGAGCTTTTGGGCTAATATCCACTTATCAGTGAGTGCATACCATGTGTGTTCTTTTGTGACTGGGTTACGTCACTCAAGATGATATTTTCCAGTTCCATCCATTTGTCTAAGAATTTCATGAACTCATTGCTTTTAATAGCTGAGTAGTACTTCATTGTGTAAATGTACCACATTTTCTGTATCCATTCCTCTGTTGAAGGACATCTGGGTTCTTTCTAGCTTCTGGTTATTATAAATAAGGCTGCTATGAACATAGTGGAGCATGTGTTCCTGTTGTATATTGAAACATCTTTTGGGTATATGCCCAGGAGTGATATAGCTGGGTCCTCAGGTAATACTATGTTCAATTTTCTGAGGAACCACCAGACTGCTTTCCATATCGGTTGTACCAGCTTACAATCCCACCAACAATGGAGGAGTGTTCCTGTTTCTCCACATCCTTGCCAGCACCTGCTGTCACCTGAGTTTTTGATCTTAGCCATTCTGACTGGTGTGAGGTGGAATCTCAGAGTTGTTTTGATTTGCATTCCCCTGATGACTAAGGATGTTGAACATTTCTTTAGGTGGTTCACAGCCACTTAAGTTTCTTCAGTTGAGAATTCTTTGTTTAGCTCTGTATCCCATTTTTTAATAGGGTTATTTAATTGTCTAGAGTCTAATTTCTTCAGTTCTTTGTATACCTGGGACATTAGCCCTCTATCAGATGTAGGATTAGTAAAGATCTTTTCCCAATCTGTTGGTTGCCGATTTGTCCTATGGACTGTGTCCTTTGCTTTTACAGAAGCTTTGTAGTTTTATGAGGTCCCATTTGTCAATTCTTGATCTTAGAGCATAAGCCATTGGTGTTCCATTCAGGAACTTTCCCCTTATGCCCATGTTCTCTTCTATTAGTTTGAGTGTATCTGATTTTATGTGAAGGTCCCTTATCCACTTGGACTTGAGCTTTGTACAAGGTGAGAAGAATGGATCAATTTGCATTTTTCTACATGCTGACCTCCAGCTGAATCAGCACCATTTGTTGAAAATGCTGTCTTTTTCCACTGTATGGTTTTAGCTCCTTTGTCAAAGATCAAGTGACCATAGGTGTGTGGGTTCATTTCTGGGTCTTCTATTCTATTCCACTGATCCTCCTGCCTGTCTCTGTTCCAATACCATGCAGTTTTTATCACTATTGCTTTGTAATACAGCTTAAAGTCAGGGATGGTGGTTCCCCCAGAAGTTCTTTTGTTGTTGAGAATAATTTTCACTATCCTGGGTTTTTTGTTATTCCAAATGAATTTGAGGATTGCTCTTTCTACCTCTATGAAGAATTGAGTGGGGATTTTGATGGGGATTGCATTGAATCTGTAGATTGCTCTCAGCAAGATGGCCTTTTTTACTATATTAATCCTTCCAATCCATGAGCATGAGAGATCTTTCCATCTTCTGAGATCTCCTTCGATTTCTTTCTTCAAGGTCTTGAACTTCTTGCATACAGATCTTTTACTTGCTTGGTTAGATTCACACCAAGGTATTTTATATTATTTGTGACTATTGTGAAGGGTGTCATTTCTCTAATTCTTTCTTTGTTTCTTTGTTTCTTTCTTTGTTCCTTTCTTTGTTCCCTTCTTTGTTCCTTTCTTTGTTTCTTTGTTTCTTTGTTTCTTTGTTTCTTTGTTTCTCTCTCTCTCTCTCTCTCTCTCTCTCTCTCTCTCTCTCTTTGTGGCCTTTTGAGACAGGGTCTCACTATGTGGGCCTGGCAATCCAGAATTCATTATGTAGGCTGGCCTTGAAGTCACAGAGATCCACCTGTCTCTAACTCTAGAGTGCTGGGATTAAAGGTGTACATCACTATGCCTGGTTATCTTTAGTTGGTTGATTGATTGATTGCTTAAATATGTACATAAATATTTTGCCTGAATATACATCTGGAACCTCTGTACTGGAGTTAGAGACTGTCGTGAGCTACCTTGCAGACACTAGGAATTCAAGTTGGGTCCTGTGGAAGAGCAGCAAGTGCTCTTAACCACTGAGCCATCTCTCTGGTCTCTCAAGGGTAGTGCCTTGGGCAGCTTGGCTTCTCTGTCTATAAGGTCACCCTTGCCCTCTCTGGGCTCTGGGAAGACAACCCTTCCCTGTCCTTCCTTCCTTCCATTTGTCTATTCACCCATCCATCCTATAAGCCCTGTCAAGGACTAGTTAGGGCTGACTATAGTGCTGGTGGTACAGAAATGGCTGGTGAGAGGCTGAGACAGAGGAAGCCTAGGTCCAGAAGAAACCCATGGCAAGGTCACAGTCCCTTAGCCCTGACTATGCTATGAATCTGTGATCTTGTACCAAAGCAAGGAAAGATCCCCAGACGGGCTATCACAAAGGAGCTCAGCCTGCTGCTACCCAGTTAGTTCTCAGAACACTGTGCCCTGGGATGCCCCCTACAGGTTCCCAGGATGGGGTAGCAGGTCAGGAAGTAGAGTGGGGGTGTCCAGCAGTGCATTGGCTCATCTTCAGAGTTTCTGATCTTCCCTCCTCATGTACCTGCTGAACATACACGTACCATGAAAACACACCAGAAGATCTCCACTCCTTTGGGGTGGAACTTACAGCCCAAGATGTGACCCTACCATGCTTTTCATTATATGTGTGAGTCATCTGGGGTGCCTGAGCCCTAACCCTGTACACCCTGGGACATGTCACAGAAGTTTACAGGGTTAGAGGAATACCTAGTGTCTCAGGGAGAGCTATCTTCAGTAGCCTTGCATGCTTCTGTGACATGAACATGTCCTGCTTTAGACTGAGAGCAACCCTGCCAACTAAGCCCAGCTGGCCTCAGATTGGAGCAAGTAAATTCCTGTCCTGTGGCTTTGGAGTTGGGGCCTGGGAACCTAGGCAACCCAACCAATCAGCCAAATGGGGGTAGACAAAGGTCCAAGTGGGGTAGAGTCCCCCAGAGGACCCCAACCTGCAGTACTACCTGTCCACAGGCAGGAGCCTATGGAGATCCTGTAAGAACTGACCCATGGAAGACACAAGACATGAGAACCATAGGTCACAGCATGTCACCTAAGAATCCTAGCAACAGGCCTGGAGGACCACCCTCTCCAATTTTGGGGTGGGACAGAGGGTACTGGAGAATTCCAACAAAGCTGTGTCTCCTAAGTGTGCAGACCCAGCAATAGAAAGAAACAAGGCCGTAGAAGAGAAAGGAAGCCATGTAGGCACAGGAGGAGCCAGGCCAAGTACAACCGAGTGGGCCCGTGGGAATGTTCCGGTCATCATTCACCCCTCTCCCCCCTGCAGCGGACGTACATCTTCACGTTTCTCCTGAGTTCCCGGGTCTTCATGCCCCCTCATGACCTTCTGGCTCGAGTAGGGCAGATCTGCCTGGAGCAGAGGCAACAGCTAGAGGCTGGGCCTGAGAAGGTAAGCCACTGAAGGGGTGATGGCCTTTTGTCTCCTAGGAATGGGTCAGCCTGGAGGCCCAGTGCAGGCAGAGATGCTCTGCCCTGCTGCAGCCCTGAGGAGTGGTCCCTCAGACCTAAAGGTACAGCACTAGAGCTAAGCCGCTGGGACTTAGGGCTAGTGCAGTGCTTGTACCTTCCTGGGGTGAGAGCCACAGACAGCTGGCCTCCTATCAGTGCCAGATTCCCTGAAATAAGGCTAAATGGGCAAATCATCTGAGAGGGGCCTTAGTCCCTGCTACCTTTGTGGGGGCTGTGCCCTCAGGATAGCAACTGCTCACATAGGAGCATTCAGTAGTCCTGGTAGGACTGTGTGGTCCTTCTGGATTGAGACATTTGGGCAGGAAGCCACCGTTACTCTGATGCCCTGGAGGTCATTTGCCTAGGCCATTATCTGCTGGTCCCAGCGTCCAGGACAGGTGTCAGGCTAGGCTGAGCTGGACAGGGCCTCATGACCCTGCAGGTTGGGTCTGAGGAGAGTGGGCCCTCAGAGAAGTAGGGATCTCGAAGCCAGTACTATGGTTTGGTTTGGGCAGCGTCGATGATGATAAACCGATTATGGCCTGGGAGTATTCATGGCGGTGCCAGAGGGCTTTGGCCTGTGTAGGTACAGTTGAGTAGCTTGAGTTTCTCTGATCTCCTCCCTAGGGCAGAGGCTTCACAGGCATTCTGAGCAGAATAAATAGCCCTCCCCCAGGGCTGGAGAGATGGCTCAGCGGTTAAGAGCACTGACTGCTCTTCCAGAGGTCCTGAGTTCAAATCCCAGCAACCACATGGTGGCTCACAACCATCTGTAATGAGATCTGATGCCCTCTTCTGGTGTGTCTGAAGACAGCTACAGTGTACTCATAAATAAAAAATAAATAAATAAATCTTAAAAAAAAAATTCGCGGTCATATGTATCAGACAGAGTTTTAGACTCTGGAAGTATAGCAAAGAATATGACCAAGACTCTGAAAAAAAAAATAGCCCTCCCCCAGCCCCCACATACCATCCACTCGTCCTACCCGCCCCCCAGCCCTCAGCCCCCAGCCCCCAGCCATGTAGCTCTGTGCTTCATTTCCTCCTCAGGGCTGTGCCTCTCCCAGTACCTACCAAACTTGCCTTTGGCAGAGATGGTCAGAACAGTTTTGTATCTACTGTGATCCTTCTTGATTGGGTGTTTTTTATGGGTAATGCTTAACCATTGCATGTAGAACTGCCTTTCTGTCATGGTAGTAGTGTGTGTGTGTGTGTGTGTGTGTGTGTGTTTAAGTGAAAAAAGTCCACTTCAGGGAAATAGACAAATGACAGCCACACAGTTTGGTGTAGTTACAGCAAAACCTCACGTGCACACAGGGGCTGTGTGCCCAGCACAGGCCCTGGAGCAAACATGGTCCTAAAGTGAAGGGTAACTGCTTACTGTTGCCGTTGTGGGGTCTCCTCTGACCTGGGGGTCTTGCACATCCCTCCACTGTCCCAGGCCAAGCTGAAGTCCTTCTCTACCAAGATTGTGCAGCTGTTGAAGGAGTGGACGGAGGCCTTCCCTTACGACTTCCAGGATGAGAAGGTCATGGCGGAGCTGAAGGCCATCGCGCACCGCGTCACTCAGTGTGACGAGGTGAGGCCCTCCCTTGGTCCTTGGCCAGGCTGCTGGGGTGGTTTTTAATGGGGGGTGGGGCAGTTTCTACAGGAATATCCTCACGGTCCCTTTCCTTGTGACCTCCCAGAGGGCAGCATACACAGGCAATAGCTTAGCAGGCCACCAATAGACTAGGTGGACCTGTGTCATCCCAACAATGGCCATGGCTCCATCCTGGCCTTCAGCCTTGGTAGGATCTATCCGTCTGCTCTTCCCGGCTCCCAGACTTGTCTTGGCCTTGGCAAAGACAGAAGCTGAGAAGCAACATGGCCTCTTCCCAGGATGGAGAACCCTGTACTTAGCAGCTCCTGATTGCTGGGTATGGAAGCCTGGGGAGAGACACTTGAGAGGCCAGTGAGCCTAGGATACCCCACCCAGGGAGAAAACCCTTCCTGGTGTCTTCAGCAGTATCCTGACAACCTCTGGGAAAGCTGCTTTTCAGACCCACAAACCAAGCTCTGGCCCTACCTTCTGCCTGCTATGCCCTTCCTTTCCTGCAGTCCCAGGAAGCCACTCTGGGCTCAAAGGGTCTGGATAGCTGTACTCAGGTCTGGATAAGAGGGTGTGAGCTTCAAGTCATATATAGCCCTAGACTTGAGATGGGGCTCTTGTGTGGTGGTGGTGGTGGCCTTGATGTCAATCCACTCCAGCACCTGATGCAGCCCTGACCCTCACAGGAGAACGGCACAGTGAAGAAAGCCATTGCCCAAATGATACAAAGCTTGCTGCTGTCCCTGGCTGCCCGAAGTCAGCTCCAAGAGCTTCGGGAGAAGCTCCGGTCACCAGTTGTGGACAAAGGGCCCGTCCTTAAGGCCAAGCCACCAGCCGCCCAGAAAGACATCCTGGGTGTGTGTAGCGACCCCCTGGTGCTGGCCCAGCAGCTGACGCACATTGAACTGGTCAGTGCTGCTGCATGCTCTGGCTTTGTATAGAGTGGGGTCGGGCCACACTGGGCATGGCTTAGCCAGTGGGTGCTGCAAAGATACCTCCCTGCTGGTCAGTCTGGACCACGAGAGGGAAGCTGGCTTGCTAGCTCTCGCCATGACTGTCACAGGCTAGTTGTGTTTCTGTTTGGGGTTGGGTCTGTAAGGGTGGAAAGGGGAGGGTAGCACTGGCCTCTGTCACGCTCCCCTGAAGCTCTGACCTCTCTCCTTTTGCCCTCTGCTGAAGGAGCGGGTCAACAGTATCCGCCCTGAGGACCTGATGCAGATCATTAGTCACATGGACTCCTTGGACAATCACAGGGTACGTGGGGACACCCCGGGAGGCATGGCTGGGAGCTGCCCTAGTGGAGCCTGGCACTTGCACCTCAACACAGATTGGGTGCAGGGGCCTCACTTAGTACATGATATGCACTTTTGAGTACTGGATGGTGCTACCCAATGGGTGTGGCTGTGGCCTTCCTGGGATTTATCATGGAGTTTAGTGATAACTGTACAGAGCAGTGCATCATGGGAGAAGCCAGTCTGGATGGATGGGTTAGCCTGTCAGACTAGCCGAGGAACATGCAGGCATGGTCCAAGCCAAGCTTTGGCCTTAATACCTGGCCAGCCACAGTGATTGGCTTGTCCAAGCAGAGTCCCCAGAGCTCCCTGTGACATGCTTTGTCCCTCTAGTGCCGAGGAGACATGACTAAGACCTACAGTTTAGAAGCCTATGACAACTGGTTCAACTGCTTGAGCATGCTCGTGGCTACAGAGGTGTGCCGGGTAAGTTTCTGCCACAGCAGACCTGGGTAAGCTAACCTCCCCTACCATCTCTGCAAGGCTGACTTCTGCCCTCACAGAACTCCAGTAAATGCACATGGTGCCCACTACCAGGACCTCAGCCTGTCCCTGTCAGCCGACTCACAGATACAGTAATGATTCTTTTACATGATATAACCAAGACCCCATCCCTGGAGTGCACTCCTTGTGACCAGAACTACTGAACCAATTATAGTGAGCTTCATTGTCCTCAGTCTGTGAGGCAGTGGATGAAGATGGAGCAGTGTTAGGACACACACACACACACACATACACACATATATATATTACATACATACACACATATGTACATACATACACACACATATATATACATATACACATGTATGTATATACATACACATACATATGTACATACATACATATACACATATATATTACACATATACACACATATGTATGTATATACATACATAAACATACGTATGTACACACGTTCATATGTACATACATACATATATACATATACACACATACATACGTACACACACACACACACACACACACACACACTATAGTCCCAGAAGATGCAGCCCCAGGCTTCTGGCATCTAAATCCGATGCCCTCCTTGCCATCTTTGCCCAGTGGCCCCTTGGTGGTTCCACTCTGAGGCAGACCCATTTTCCAGGTGGTAAAGAAGAAACACCGGACCCGCATGCTGGAGTTCTTCATTGATGTGGCCCGAGAGTGTTTCAACATTGGCAACTTCAACTCCATGATGGCCATCATATGTGAGTGCCCAGGCTTAGGTAGGGCTGCTTGTGTCACCTGGTTCTCCCTGGCCTGACCTCTGCCCATGTCCCTCCAGCTGGCATGAACCTCAGTCCAGTGGCACGGCTGAAGAAAACGTGGTCCAAAGTCAAGACAGCCAAGTTTGATGTCTTGGAGGTACTGGTGTCTGACCTTCCCCCATCTCACGCTATACAGAAGATCCTAGGCAGTGGGGGGTGGCATCTTTCCTGTCAGGATTGCACACATGGGACTGGCCTCATTGGTGCTGGACACTTGAGCTCTGCTTGGCCCCGTTGCTTTGGATTCAACACCTAAAGTGAGTGATAGCAAGAGTTTGAACCAAGGATGCTGACCTCTGAGCAGTCACCGTCTCCTGATCCTGGGCCACCTGTGTCCCCAGAGGCTGGCAGACAGGACATCTGGAGTTTTACATATTACGTATTTGGTCACAGACTACGTTGTATTTAGAAAACACTGATATTTGTCTCTCACGGAGTGGGTGAGGCCTGAGAGGTGTTGGTTTGAGTAGTGGAGCAAAGGAAGACTTTATAGCAGTGGTTCTCAACCTTCCTGATTCTGCCCCCCTTTAACACAGCCCCTCACATTGGGGTGAACCCTGATGATAAAATGATTCCATTGCTACTCCATAACTGTAATGTTGCTACTTTTATGAATGGTAATGTAAATATCTGTGTTTTCTGATGGTTTTAGGCAACTCCTGTAAAAAGGTTAGTCGACCCCCCAAAGGGGTCGCGACCCACAGGTTGAGAAACACTGCTTTAAAGGGCAGCCCAAGCACCCAGCAGGGCACATGGGGCTGTGTCATTCCTGTATAGGTCTCCAAGGCCTGGGAGCTCAGGGGGTACTTTGGGCCTTTCCTCCCGCTCTTGACTGCTAGGCCCCCAGGGGCTATGCCCTCTCCGTTCACTGTCTCTAACTCTGTCGAGGGGAATCCTCAGTCTATCCTCCCTGTGCCTGCAGCATCACATGGACCCCTCCAGCAATTTCTGCAACTACCGCACAGCCCTGCAGGGGGCAACGCAGAGGTCCCAGACAGCCAATAGCAGCCGTGAGAAGATTGTTATACCTGTGTTCAACCTCTTCGTTAAGGACATCTACTTTCTGCACAAAATCCACACCAACCACCTGCCCAATGGGCACATTAACTTCAAAGTGAGCCTAACCCCTTGAGGTCCCAACATGGGTGGGGTAGCCAGAGCCTTCCTGTACTACTACAGCTACCAGACAGTGGCTTTGAGGTGGGGGTGAGGGTGGTTTCCAAATCCTGCCTGGGGTCTAGAAGGTCCTTCAGGGCCGGATGAACCAGGTGGGTCAGGGGGTGCTGTCCTAAGATGTAGCTCCTGTCTTTTTTGGGGGGTGGGGGGAACAGCAGATCTCGGAGCTTGTTGCCACAGGATCTGTATTTATCTAGGATCTTGGTGTCAGTGCTGATGCTACTAAGGAGGCAGAGGAGGAGCCATCCTTAGGGACTTGGGGGTGAAGAGGGACTTAGGTAAAGAAAGGACTTGAGCAGGATTCCAGACAAACTGGAGAGCAGAACAAAGGTACCTTGGGGAAGTGTAGGGCACATTAACTAAGGGATAGTTGGATACTGTGCATTCATACTGATGCCTTGGTAAGGAAGACTGTGGCTTGTCCTGATGGTGCTGGGTGTGGCTGGGGAGTGCCTCAGGCAGGAATCACAGATGGGACCGTCTGGGTCCCTGTGCAGGACAGCCACAGGCCCTGCTTGTAAACCTAACCCCCTGTGCAGGGCTGCAAGGCAGAGTGGCCTCAGGGATTTCTGCCATCTCTGATGCTCTACACACAAGCTGCCATAGTGCCAGCCAGGTCGGCACGCTCAGCTTCCGGGGACTAACAGCATCTGTAGCAGACAGATCCAGGCCCTTGTCTTTGGCTCAGATGCTTTAGTTCATTCAGGTGAGCACACCGTTGGTGGTTTTGTCCTTTCAGAAATTTTGGGAAATTTCCAGACAGATCCATGAGTTCATGGCATGGACACAGGTAGAGTGTCCCTTTGAGAAGGACAAGAAGATCCAGAGTTACCTGCTCACAGCACCCATCTACAGCGAGGAAGGTAAGGGCATGTCTTTGACCACACACCCGTCTTCCCAAGTACACAATTGTTCCCTGCTCACCCAGGCTCCTTGACCTCTTGAGGTGGCCTAAGAAGACAGTCAGGGCCCAGTTACAGTTCCTAAGTCCTCTTGTCCTGGGCCCCCTGTGACCCTGGAAGGGCAACCCACCTGTGGGGATGCTGGCTCTGAGGGGCTCTCCATTCTCAGCTCTCTTCATCGCCTCCTTTGAAAGTGAAGGTCCTGAGAATCACATGGAGAAGGACAGTTGGAAGGCACTCAGGTAGGACATGCCTGGTGTACCTGAGCCTGGGGAGGGACAAGGTGGGGGTGAGCCAGGTGTACCTGAGCATGGGGAGGGAGAAGGTGGGGGTGAGCCAAGTGTACCTGAGCCTGGGGAGGGAGAGGGTGGGGGTGGGCCAGGTGCACCTGAGCCTGGGGAGGGAGAGGGTGGGGGTGGGCCAGGTGTACCTGAGCCTGGGGAGGGAGAGGGTAGAGGTGAGCCAGGTGTACCTGAGCCTGGGGAGGGAGAGGGTGGGGGTGGGCCAGGTGTACCTGAGCCTGGGGAGGGAGAGGGTGGAGGTGAGCCAGGTGCACCTGAGCCTGGGGAGGGAGAGGGTAGGGGTGGGCCAGGTGCACCTGGGCCTAGGGAGGGAGAAGGTGGGGGTGGCAAAAACAGATCTGGTCTTCCCAAAGGCTGGTTTGGTGAGACTTGGCTGAAGACTGGGCTGGCCTGGGCTTTCTTCTCACAGAGATATAGGCTTGCCCTCTGCCTGCTCAGAGGAGCCTGAGGCAGCCCCTTCTGTCCACCTGCAGGACCACTCTCCTTAACAGAGCCTGAGGATGCAGCCTGCAGATGCCAGATGAAGCAGAAAACAGGAATCACGTTGACAATGTGACGGATGTAGGATAAGAGTGGCGGCCTCACTGGCTGGGGCCATTTTGTATATAACTTTTATGAAAAAGAAGATGGTAATTATCTCACGCATCAGCCTTTGGCGCTTACACAGTCCTTTTTTTGTTGTTGTTATTTATTTTAAACGGGGCAGGGCCCTGTTTTGGGGAGGGGCGGGAAAGAGTATCATGGGAGATGGTAACCATGGTAACATCTTATTCTAATGAAATGTAGATTTTTATTTTCTACTTTTGATGATTAACATCCTATAAAAAAATGTAAAAGAACCCAACCAAAACCAATGTGAGCCCTGCCTGCTCGGACACCTCTCCAGCCAGTGTCTCTGATGTTGGGGTTAGTGCCTTAGAGGGTACTGGGGGTCCAGTCTTCCTGTTCCATTGTTGGAACTGAAGCCAACTCTGTCCTGTGCCACAAGGAGCCCACCCTCAGCAGCCTGGGCCACCAGGTTCCCACAGGAAGGGCTGGAGTGGCCAGGAAGTCTCGTGTGCACACTTCTGGAAGGGAACCTTTCCATACGGGCTTTCCAAAGTTTACATTTTCCTTTTCCTTTATCAGGGATTTGTGGGGTTGGGAGGGGCAAGGGATGCCTGACAGCGTATTTTCTGTGAGAATATGTTTGGCAAATTGTTCTTCAATTGTGTTTTAGAAGAAGAAAAAAAAAAACCCAACTCTGACGATCTAGGGAGGGTATTGTAGTGTTGTCAGTCTTCCGGCGCGGAGGCGCTGCAGGGAAGTAAAGACAAAGAGGATTCAAGGATGGCGAGGCTGTGTCTGAAGCTGGTACACAAAGAGAAGGAAGAGAGAAATGGGTATGTGGCAGACAGCCTCCCCTCCCTCTGGAAGGAGCCCCCACCATGGGTAATCTGAAATTCAATTTGCCAGGTAGCCCCCACCACCAGAGCACTTCCGGATCAAACTGTCCAACATGGAGCAGTGTATTTCTGATCCAAACAGGGGATTGTGGTTCATCTTTCCTGTCTGACTTCCGGGCGTGAACCATGGGTCTTACAGATCACGGGTGGGGTGGCTCTGTCCCTCAGACTGATGGAGATATCTACACCGATTTGCTTGGCTTAGGTGGGAGTTGCCTGTCAAGAGGCCCAGTATGGAATGGTTGGTCCCATTCCCAGAGCTTCTTTGGACAGCCTGGAGATGGCCAGCCAGGCCATAGGGAGCTGGGCTAAGTGGCCACCCTCAGCCTTGGGGAGCCAGGTAGCTACACTGTATTGTCACAGTGTGTTTGCACTTTTCAGACCTTCTAGCTGGTACAGATTGTATATTGATAGTACATATGGATTTGTTTATGTCTTTGAGAAAAAGGCTGGAAACTTGAGAATATATATTTGGAATATAATGTTAGAGCATTTTTCTGTACATGTGTTAAGAGCCTTCAGTCCTTGTGTGCTTCAGGGGTCACCGGTTCCAGTATCTTCTTGAGAAAGTGTCTACATTGCTATTTTATTGCCCCAATTTGATACACCCTCCATTTGATGTTTTGGTATTTGGAGTTGATCTCTGATATAAAGCTGTACCATACGCAGGATGTCAGTTGTGGTGTGACTGGGTGTACTTGCATCAATAAAAGAACATGTTGCTCTTCTCTCTGGTCTCTTCCCCACCTCCCGTGTGCATGCGTGCGCACACACACACACACACACACACACACACACACACACGGGCGTGTTAAGGAGCTTGGAGTTAGGGAGGAGGTGGTAGGGACTGCAGGGACCCACTGTAGGCTCCAAAGATGGAGAACTCAGCTTTTGTATGCAGGGGAACTACATTCTGACAAATGGCTTTTCAGGTGATTAATGAGCCTAGAAAAAGATGCACAGGGTGTTGTAGTCCTGCTTTTCTCAAAGAACACACCCAAGGATGCAGTGTATGTATGGTCATAAAAGTTAGGGACATCTTGTTCCTAGGATTAGTCATAATCTTTTGCCTGTGGGACTGCTGTGTCCTGCAGGTACCTGCTATACCTTCCTGTAAAGCAGTCTGCCGGGCACGGTTCAAATAGGCAACTGAATCCAGCACACAGGGAATGATCTTTGTGGGGCAGAAGAAAAGGTGCAAGTCTAGAATTGTCTACCCTTCAAAACTATTTTTTTTAAGCCAGAGAAAATAAGATACAAAGTAAAATGGAGTTTGCTATCAGAAGATTTTCATCAAAAGAGACTTCAGAAAAGCACTCTTAATCTTAACCAGAATCCAGTATGGTAAAGGCCATCTCCAGATGGACCACAAATGCAAGTGTAAAAAGCATTATAATAGTCAAAAAGAAAACATACAAGATTCTTTTATATTTTGAAATAGGAAAATGTTTCATAGATGTTCAGATTAGTAACTGTGCATTCGAAACAATGAACACATTATACTAAAATATACAAAGGCTCGAAAACAAGGAATCAAGTGAACAAATCGTTCAGTCAAAAAATGGCCTATGGATATGAACAGAGTACACCGAAGAAGAAATAAAAATGGTCAAGAAATACCTTAAAAAGCATTCAGCATCCTTAGCATCAGGGAAATGCAAATTAGAACTTTGACGTTTCATTTTACCTCCGCTGGAAGGGCAAAGATTACAAAAATGCCCGATGGCCAATGTTGGTGAGGATGTAGGGGGAGGGAGCCCTCATCACTCTTGGAGCGATTGAAAATTGGTGTGGGCACTCTGAAAATCAGTGTGGAGAATTATCAAAATGCTGAACCTAATATATAAATATAGTTTGACATATAACCCAGATGTATCACTTCTTGGCCTGTGTCCAAAGGACAGCAGCTTTTCCCATGGCTACTTGTTCAGCTGTGTTCATTGTTGCTCTATTCATATCTGCTAAGACACGGAAGCCATGTAAACGTCCCCCATTGATACATGGGTAACAAAAATGAGGTACATGTACGGAGTGGAATTCTGTTCAGTCGTGACGAAGAGCGAAATCATGAAATCTGTAGGCAAACGGATGAAACTGGAAAATATACTGAGCGAAGTAACCCAGCCTCAAAGAGACACATGCTGCTTCTTGTCTCTGACTTGTGGGCCCTAGCTCTGAAATTTTAGATTTAAATACATAACTGGAAGCACACAAGGAAGTCGGGAAAGTGGACCATGAAGGGAGGCAGTCGTGCTAGAGAGGGTAATGGTAGGCCCAGATGCTATGAAGGGGCGGAGGGAAGTGGGGGATGATGGGAGAGGGGCTTAACTGGGGAGAAGGGAGAGTAATATCAAGGGCCAGGGAGGAGAGACAAATAACACTAGGGATGTTTGAAAAGGCCGTGTGTGTGTGTGTGTGTGTGTGTATGTACACACTCAAGGGCAGTACCCCAATTTCAGTGGAGTTACACATCACAGGGTGACCATGCTCCTTCAAGAGTTATGGACTAGGGTTGGAGAGATGGCTCAGCAGCTAAAAGCATTCTTGCTGCTCTTGCAGAGAATCCGGGTTTGATTTCAGCACCCACATGGTGGCTGACGACCACTTGCAACGCCTGTTCCAGGGGACCCAACATGCTCTTCAGCCTCTGCAGGTACTATATGTGGTGCACAGATAGACACACAGACAAAACACTCACACAGGTAAAATAATAAAGTACAAATTTAAAAGAGTCACAGATTAACAAAAACCCCAGTACCGGGCAAAGGAGCCCTCCCTTCCAGCTATTACTCAGGAGGTCCAAGAAACTCCCAAAACAATACAGGCTACTGCCGTTGCCTTTGGCTGCCCCCACCCCCACCCCCACCCCCGAACTTGGATGTAAGACCCTACCGTTGCAGACACCACATACTTCAGATTAAGAACGGAGATGAACGGGCCTGCAGCTGACTCCTGGAGGACTAGCTCTCATAGAATCTGACGGTGCTACGCAGGCTGCTAAGGGAGAAAAGCAATGAATAGTCTTAGTCATCAGTAAAGCCTGTACACCAGGACAGTGACTGGCCCGGCAAGATCCCCAGGTTCAGTAGGGGCCCTTACACCTCAGGGGCGGGGGAACAACAGTTATCTAATTCAGGCCTACTCAACAGGTGGGAATTCATGCACCATAAACTGGCCAACTACCTGTGGCTGGAGAGCTCACAGACCCGAGAGGAAAACTCCTGACGTCACTTGTCTACAGCAACATAGTTTCTAACTGTATTCTAAATCCTCATCCTTGTAGCACCCACAGGTCAGTGTAGCTCTCAGGCCTCACCTAAGATGCTGCTTCTTTGTAGCAGACAGGCAACTACAAAGACCTACAACTGCTCAAAATGAGGAGAATAAATGCTCACCAGGAGCCCAGTCTCAATGGACACATGGACAGTGCCACCCCCCACACACACTTCTAAGTCTCAGGGAATATTAATGGCAGCAGCAAGACCAGGGGACACCAGCTGTCCAGATAGCTTTTTTCTAGACATGGCGGGGATGCTCCACCCATGAAACCTCAACAATATGGTTGGCTAAAGGAGTCCTATGTAATGTCCATACCAGTTGATGTGCCAATGAGGATGGAAAGGCCCCAGCTGTCGATGAAGAGCTACAGGAAATCAATGACTGGTGTGAGAGAGAAGATGAGCACCTTGATTGATTATTGAACCCCAAGTGATCAGCTGTAAATATGCATGTATGAGCCATACTAAGTGGTTTCTTTCTCTCCCTCTCCTTCCTCTGTCTCTCTCTCTCTGTCTCTCTCTCTCTCTCTGTCTCTCTCTCACACACACACACAGATAAAGAGACAGAGACACACAGAGAGACAGAGAGACACACATAGAGATAAATTCAAGAGAGAACTGGGAGACAAGGGTGGAATTTGAGGTGGGAAGAGGCGGGAGAAATGATATAACTATGGTATTCACTTATGAAACAAAAAATTTAGAAAATTTTAATAAAAGAAAATTGACAAATTGAACTTGATTATAATTAAAAACTTTCATTTATACCACCAAGAGAGTGAAAAAAAAATAGGCTGACACCTAGAAGAAATTATTTATAATATTGACATCTTAAAAGGTCTCAAATCTAGAATATAGAAGAGATTTTAATAATCAGCACAGAAGCTATAGTCCAGGGCAGGACTGCACATCGGACTGTCAGCAGAACTTGGTAAATAAGGTGTAAGAGTCTCCCACATGCTACTGGTTTTGAAGGACTGAAGGTGTCACAGACTGAGGTTTCGCACCATGTGGCAAGGTTAGAGTCCCTGCAGAGATGCCAGGAGGCTACTGGTGAAGGAGCTGCCTCCGTGTCAGCGGAGATGCCGTATACTGGAGATGTAGGGGTGTCCATCAAGGATAACAGCAGGTGTGCAGCACAACGAGCCTGAGCCTACGAGACAAGCCACACATGCTGCAGGCGACAGAGCCGGACGGACGGGACTGTGCAACCTGTCAGAAATACTTCCCAGAACGTCGCCTTGATGACGTTGGAATCTTACTAATGACAGACAACGCCCCAGCTCCAGCTGACCAGCGTCTATTGTCCTAATAAAACACAAGTTTCACTTCCAATGATTCTAAATCCAGATATATCACACAAAGGGTCCTGACAGAGTCTCCAGGGGACTCTCAAGCTTCCCTCTAAAACCTGACAAGCCAGTTTCCTTTATCTACATCATATCGGTACTATTTTCAAGTTTCCAAAATAGCTCACTCAGCTCTGAGCCCTCCACAGCTCTCTATCCCAAAGTTCTAACATCTACCTTTCTCCCTCAAACAGTCAAATGCACACAAGCCATATGGTCAGGTCCATCCCAGCAACCCCACTCTTGGTACTGATTTCTGTTCTAGTTTGTTTTCTGCTGCTGTGACAAACACTGGGAACAGCAGCCTGCACAGCACCATGGACACGATGAAATGTCTTATACTGTTCTGTTCAATTCACATCAGTCAGCCTCGTCTAGAAGTACAGAACCCAAATGTACATAATATATATTATATGTAATTACATATATTACTAACTTGGCTTATGCTACAATAGTAACAATAGTTTTCTCACACCTGAGTGAGTGGCTGCGAACCCAGTAATTATTTAACCGTCATCAGTCAGAGTAACTCCACAGTAGCTGTCTCACCCTGGGGAGGCCGACAACCTAGTAGTTAAGTCCCTTAGTCCATGAGGCTGGCTGTCTCAGCAGTCCCAATCTGGCGCATAAGACCTGGAGAGTCTTAATGATGGAAGCCTGGAAATATTGGAACTGTTATCAGTGAAGGGAACATCATGAGCAATAATAGTTTTTTTCTCTCCATCAATGATGCAGATATAGGTCAGATTAGACCAGACTAAAAGCAGGTAAATGCAGGTTTATTAGGAGGCAGCTCTCCATCTGGTTCACTGTTCTCACAGGAGGCGGTCAGCATCTGGGCTATAGCAAGGGCGTTTTATAGACCTTAGGCGAGGAGTGATGAGAGGAGAGCTGCGATTGAGGTAAAAAAAAAACAAAAAACTCAGCCCCTGGACAGGCACTCTTGGGTGGGTTGTCGGAAATGGAAGCTCAGAGACTGAGAGTGATGACATAATAGCCTGGAGTTTTCTTCAAGCAGGTGGGAAATTTTCTCTGTGTGGGAGGGATTGGCAGGGAAGGAGGGCAGACGGGTTTCCCAGCTTCTGCAGGAGTAAGCAGCAGTTCCAGCCTAACAAGCAACAAGAGAATAAATCAACTCAGTGCAAGGGAAGGCCAGCAAGTAAACCCAGAATCATCTTTCTCTGGACACATCCTCTTTCACCTAGAATGCTCCCAGACTTGGATGAAATCATCCTACATCAGTTACGTTAATCAGGACAATTCTTCAGCTGAGGCTTCCTTCGCAGGTGACCTAAGTTGTGGCAAGTTGACATTAAAATCCAAAGCAAGCCATTTTAAAAAAAATGGCAACCTCTCCCTCAACAAAACAAAACAAAACCCCACAAAAAACCCCAAACAGGTATTTCCCAAAAGATGGCTAGTGACTATATGCTAAGGTACCCATCACCTCTTTCCTAAGAATAAACTAAATTAAAGCCAAAATGAGATGTTCACACCTACCAGAGGTTAGACTTGACGTGTATTAACTAAAGACATGGACAGTGACAGGTAGGGAGGACTTTAAGCGGCTTGTCTCCCATAACTGATAAGGGTTATTTGCTGCAAAGGACTAGAAATAGTTTGCCTATCCTAATGAGAAAAAAGCAGAAGACACAAATAAATGATACTAGTATTGACAACTTGGTGGTGTTAGCCTAAATTCTGTCGATAACATACAAACAAGACGATTGTCCAAGCAGATTTGTGGATTTCAACTAAACTTTATTTTACCATTATAAAATTATAATGCATCCAAACAACTCACTCAAAACTGAGAAAACTAGAGGAAAAAGCAGAAAAGTTGAATAGCTTTGTAATTATTAAGTAAGTTGAACTTGTGGATAAAAATAATCTTCCTAGATAGAAAAGTTCATGTTCAAGTGGCTTACAGGCTTTTGATGTTTTTCCAACTATTCATGGAAAAAACCCAAGTTGTTTTTTTTAAAAGAATTATTCATTTTTACTTAATGTGTATGAGTGTCTACCTGCATATATGTATATGTACCATGTGTGTGTCTGCTGTTCTTGGAGGCCTAAAGATGGTGTCATATCCCCTGGGACTAGAGTTGCAAATAATTGTGGTTTGCCATGAGGGTACTGGAAACCTAACCCAGGTCCACTCCGAGAGCAGCTAGTGCTTTTATCTGCTGAGCCATTGCTCCATCCCCCAAACACTCCTAGTATTTACAACCTTCTAGAAACAGAATGTAAGAGAACACGTGTAAGTCTCTGTGGCGTATGAGATGGCATCTTGCTATGTAGCTGGCTGACTCTGAACCTGGGATCTTCTTTTAAAAAATGTTAACATGCATTTTTATTTTATGTGCATGAGTGTCTTGCCTGCACGAATGTCTGTGTGGTATGTGGATGCCTGGTACCCATGGAGGCCAGAAGAAGACAGTAGGTCTACTGGAGCTGGAGTTACAGATGGTGTGAACTGCTAAATGGGAATTGAACCGTGTTCTTTGCAAGAGAAGCCAGTGCTCTTAACCCTGGCCCCAACCTGAGCTCTCCTGTCAGCTTCCCTGTGCTGGATCATGCCTGCTGGCAGTGGTATTTTTTCCCAGCAGTGCTCTCTAAGGATTGCATTAGCTGTTTGGGAGACGTGTGTGTTTTCACCGAGTTTTAGGATTTTTTTCTTTTAAACCATTCTGTGAAGAATCCCATTGACATTTTGATGAGGACATGTTACATCTGTACTGGCTTTTTGTAACACAGCCATTTTAATACTATTAATTCTGCCAATACATGAGTGTGGGAGGCCTTGCTGTCTGCCGTGTCTTTTCCATTATCTTTCTTCAGTATCTTCCAGTTTTTATTTAGAAGACTTCCACCCTTTTATTAGGGTTATTCCTATGTTTTGCTTTTAAACTATTTGAATAGACCCCCCTCCCCCCACAAGTGGTTCTCAACCTGTGGGTTGCAACCCCCTAGGGGTTCAGTGTCCTTTTCCCAGGGGTCGCTTAAGTACAACATAAGTACTTAATGAAATAATGCTATGGCTGGGATCACCACAACCTGAGGAACTGTATTAAAGGTTACAGCATTAGGAAGGATGAGAGCCACTGCCTTAAACACTCTCTCCGAAGGTTTCTTGTTGTCATTATAGAAAAACTATGGCTCTCTACAGAAAGAATTTGTGTTTTACCACTTTGCTGAAAGTGATCATTTTGTGGTTTTCTGGATTTTGTTTCTGTGTGCTTTTTGTGTTTTTTTTCCTCACTAAAAATTGTTTTGTTGTTATTTGCTTGCGTGCTTGTTTTCTAAAGAGAGAAAGAGAAAGAAAAGCCTTGGAGTTGAGTGGGTGGGAGGTGGGAAGGGTCTTTGAGGAGTTGAGGGAGGAGACACTGATCAGAATATATTGTATGAAATCTTTTTTTTTTCCCAAAAAAATAAAGAGAAAAATGATCAGTTCTAAGACTTTTCTGGTGGAGTACTTAGGGTCTTTATTTGATTGAGTATATGTTTTGTTCTTTCAGTCTTCATTTTATTAATTTCTTCTCTGATCAATCTGTCTGTCTGTCTGTCTGTCTGTCTTCTTCCTTCCTCCCTCCCTTCTTCCCTCCCTCTCTTTTTCCTTCTTTCCTTCCTTCCTTCAGTTCCTTCTTTTGCTATCTACTGCTTTTGGGTTTGGATTGCTCTCATTTTTCTAAGACTTTGCAGTGTTTTGCTGGGTGATTTGAGATCTGATTTCTTGTTCATTTATTTTAATACAAGGGCTCATATATTTCAGGCTGGTTTCCAATTTGCTATGTATATGAGGGTGACCTTGAGATCCTGGTCTATGCCTTTGCCCAGTGACTCTGTACTAGACAAGTGTTTGAGGGCTGCTGGGGCAGTCTTTACCTTACAGCTTCCTTGCTCTGCATATCAGAGGCCTCTGCTGGCCGCATTTGAGTTTGCAGTCTATATACTGAGCAGTTTTTCTCACCTTTCTGAGACTCCTCAGATGGTACCCCCAGGGGCTACTAATGTTTTAGCTTTAGGGTGTGTGTCTCCCAAGGCCCCTGAGAGTGTGGGAAGCAACCAGAGGCTGGGATCATTTCAGGCAGAGGAATTGTCTTCTTGCTTTCGAGAATTGCTGGGTATTAGTCACCTGCTGAAGGAACAAAGCAGTGGTGTATCAAGTATATTCCTGGAACCTGAGTGACTCTTCAGTGGTGACAGGTAGGTGACTCCAGAGAGACGTTGATCCACTGGCTGGCCTCAGGCTCAGCACTATGCAACTTTGGATGATTCTCAGCTGATGAGATCAGGTCCTAGTCAGCAAGGAGAGGGTTAACTTTCCCTGTGTATCTATCTACCTGCCTGAGCTGAGTCTGCTGCTGCCTGTGCCCCTTTGCTTGTCAGTGTCTGGATGTTCTGTCCTCCACAACTCCATCTCTGACTTCTGGTTGATCTCAAGTCCCCAGAGTAGCTCAGCTTTTACAAAATAAATATGTTTATTATTTTTTAGATAAGTTTAATAACCCATTGATTCCAAATATCCTGTCCATGTATTTCTGGACATTGGGGTCACCTAATGAAGTATGGCCAGTCTACCAGGAGCCACAACCTTAAAGAAAACTGACTTTCCCTATCCCAGAAGCTATTGACTGTTCACAGCTCCTTAGCTAGGGATGGAGGCTCACAAACTCCTTCCCATCCCATTCTTAGAATGTTGACTGTGCAGTCAACTACAGCTGTTCACAAGTGTAGAGGGAGGGCCTGTCATGTCCAGAAGACACTGGTTTTGCTCCAGTCATCCCTAACATCTGGCTCTTACAATCTTTCCACTCCTTCCATGTTGGTCCCTAAGCCTTGGGGTGGCTATAAAGATTCCCTACTTCTTCTCTGCCCTTTGACCAGTTGTGCGTTTCTGCATTAACCACCATTAACTGCACAAAGAAATTTCTCGGATGGAATTTGCACTAATCGATGTGTAGAAAGATACAAATTTAGAGGGCAGTTTGATACATCTATTTAGCAAAATAATAGTATTAGTTTCACCTTTGAGGTCTGTGAGCTCCCCAACAAAAGGTTCTTAGCCAGATTTTCAGAACCAGACACCATGTGTTTCCTCCTGTGGAACAGGCCTTAAAGCCAATTGGAAAGTCATTGGTTATCCCCACATTTATGCTATTGTCTAATGGAACAAAATTGATAGAACACACACACACACATACACACACACACACACACACACACACACACACAGAGATATACATACATATATAGGTGGGTTTTCATCTTAAATTATAAAGTGGTCTGGATGATACAGCAATGGCTGTGTCACACTGCAGAGGGCAAGAATATGGTGGTTGTTCAATCCATGAGGCCAGATCAAATTACAAGACTTCCTTATGACTGAATTCTTCAGTGACTTAGGATTATGATAGTATCTGCCTCAAAAGCATATGTGGGTATTTTCATTGTGCCTGAGACACACTTTCAGGTGAGGCCAAGATTCATTCACTGTGGGCATGGATTTCCCAAGGACATGCTAGCCTATGGTATTAGTTACTTGAAAGGATTCTTTAAGAAATCTGAGACCCCATATCTATACATGTTGTTGAAACACCTCTGCATCTCCAGGATGAGGTTGGCATGATCATCTGGATGATCTTTTTAAATTAGTTTATAACTCTTTTATTGAGAAAATTTTCATTTATGTTCATCTGGGAGATTCTTCTTTAGTGTTGGGGTGGGAGGGTAGGGTCTTTGTCTGACCTGGGTAGTAAGGTAACATGACTTTGTAAAAAAGAATTTTAAAGAGATCCTTCCTTTTCTAATTTACAGAATAATTTGAGGAGTATTGTTTTCAGGTCTGGTGCAAGTAACTTATTTTGGAAAGTAAGTTCACTCACTACACTTACAACTGATGACACACGAATTTTACTCCTACAGAAATTCTGGCACACTTCTACGAGTGTACAGTCATGCTCATGATACCACTGCTTGCAATAAAAAAAGAAAACAGTAAAAAGTATAAACAACCAAAAGCTAACCAACAATACTACAAAAAAGCTCTGCAAGCACAAATATTATCAATAAAGTCACTATCAGAGTGTGTTTGTGAAATATTACTCAATAATAAAAATGAATCAATTAGATATTAACATGGGTAAACCATATTTGGTTTTGTTTCCCAAGACAGGGTTTCTCTATGTAACATCTCTGATTATTCTTAAACTTACTTTGTAGATTCAGAGATCTACCTGCCTCTGCTTCCTGAGAGCTGGGATTGAAGGCATGCACCATCAAGCCCAGCAACATAGGTGAACTTTAAGAACAATACCTTACAAAAGAAAGCATATAATGAAATAATAACATAAATTCAAACCCAGACCAAGTCGAACAGTCGAGATCCACAGAGTTGAACTGTGACAGGGGAGGGTGTGGACTAGAAAGGCCATGCAGGGCTGGTCGCTGCGCTGTGTGCTGGTGCGCGCTTTACTCTTTAACGTCACAACTGCATGTGGTGAATCTTCATGAACTTAGATTTTAAATTAGAAAGAAATTCATTTACCACATTTCCATTTAGCATTTGGTAACAAAATACTTTATTGGTACCAGTTAATGTAAAAAGTAGGGTACCGCTTTCATCACTCAGCTTCCATCTTCAAACGAAAGCTAGTTCTAGAAAAATAGGAGTTACAGTAAAAATCATTTGGTTATCTCAAGACCAGGCTGAAACCACCTTGTAAGTCATTAGGTACCCCAATTTTAAATTCCACGGTCACTGGTCTTTACAATAAATAACAGTACAAAGGAGACACTGGCTCCGCTTACTCTGCAGAAAGCACTTTATACATCTTAAAAACACCTCAGCACTACCCCAGCTAGAGCCTTCGGCAACGAGTTATATTGAATGGGATTCACTTTAGCACCTAGAGATTTGGCATTTGTAACATCTGAGATGGTATGATTTACTGAACAAAAATAAGGACTTTTTCTGAGTTCTCATGGGTTATATACAAATAGCAGGTCCCTTTAAAAGTCAAGGGTTAAAAAATTATGCATCCCTTTACTTTACCTCCAATTTCTGGATCTAGTAAATGGCCCAATGATAAAATATCCATGTATGATAAATAGTACAGTACAGTTCTACTGGAATATAATTTCTTATTCATCTTGTCTCATTAATATAATTTACATTTCAACTAAAATAGCACTCAATCTGTACATGTTTTTTAAAGTACTCCATAATTCATATTTGTATCAGATTACTTTTCCTTCCCTTTTCTCAAATCAAGGGTGATCTTATTATACAATACATTAAATTGTTTTTTTCAATAAAACTCTTTCAACTGAAAGTATAATACAAATGCAAACACAATTGTGGCAAAAATTAACATACTAGAAAATAAATATATATATGTACCCATGCTAAATAAGACAGTGCAAAACAAAAGCCATACAAAACCATGCTATAATGTTCATATCTTCTATGCCTCTTCAGGAAGGGTCTGATGCATCTGGCTTATATAAAAAGATGTTCCCAAACATAGCTATTCTCCTGCATTCCAATATAATAAAATGTTCAAAACAGTCTGCTACAATTTGACTATGCATTTTGAACATTGGTAACATAACAATATATTTTATTTATAATCAAACCATAGATTCTAAACTACATCTACTATATCCATTTCTTAAAAACATATTCAGAGGTAAAACAACATGAAACTAAGGGGTTTTGATTTATGCCTTTGTGATGGACTGTAGATTTCAGATGTATTATTTATTCTCTGTGAAAAAAATTCTACATGTGATCAATGAAAGTTTTCATTTAAAGACTGAAATCAATGATTGACTCAGTGGTGGGGGGTGATATCCGCTGGAACATCATGACCAACCAATGTTCTGTACTCTGTAGGAGTGTGCTGACCAACCCAACATCAGCCTCACACACATCCAGGACCAATCAGAGCACAGGTACCAGGAAGAATCTAATTCAAACAATTTTGGGGACAAATATCAAATTTCATTTTGTCAACTGTTTCATACTACAGCACTCTCAAAAAGCAGGCTTGATAGCAAGACACCCGAGTTTTCTTCTTACAAGTTGACCTACAAAAATTTTTTAGAAAGAACATGAAAAAGAAAAGTTTTTCTCTGGATGAGGCACAGAATCCAGAGTTGGAATTAAGGCTGAATAACAGTGCTGGTTTGTGGTTCACTCTCACACGCTGACTCTGTCACCCCGCAGCCTCGCTGTTTGTTCTGTATGCCTGCTTGCGAAGATGCATCTCTATTTCCTCCCTGAAGACCATCATTCCCAGGTGGGGGTGGGAGGCCTCATTCATGGCTTTGGATTGGATGCACATGCGGTACTGCTCAGGGGTGAGCTCATCTGCACAATGTTTCTCGTGCCAGAGGTGGAAAAGACCAGGAACTGGAGTCCGAATCACAATGAGATCACCATGCAGGTGTTTTCGGTAAAGATGAACATCTTCTCCACCCCAGCCTTTTACTTCCATGTCGAATCCACCTGCAGGTACAAGACTGACACGCTCAGTGTCTGACAGCCAGAGCATAAACAAGTATCTGAACGTTAGATGTTCTGCTTGACATGAGAGACTATGGTACAGCACAGAACAACAGCCTAGCGGGATAACTTCCTGGTTGGAAATTCCACTAACAACTGACATTTAGACTTCGAGAGCGCATCAGCTGCTGAGAACGCTGCTATCATGATAAATATTTCAGAACACCAAATTCTACAGAAAGCCAAGGAAGGAAATACAAATCATTCCCCTACCATTAATATTTTTTTTCTATCCTTCAAGAAACTAAATTTTCTGGGATACAGAAAACTTTCCATAGGGAAAAACACAAGAAATGGACAAACAGGGGACAGAAGTTTAAGACTGGGTACATAGATGGTGTTATACAGAACTGTTCTCTGGTCTACACTGCCACCATCCTCATGAGTTTTTTTTGCCTGCTTGCAAAAGCTCACCACAGCTGGCCTTGCTGACTACTAACCTTCTCTTACAGGAGGAGCAGGGACTCCCATTTCAGCATCCTGCCATATCTCTCAAGCAGGGATATGCAATTCTGTCCCAATTCCATGTGGCCTCTGGGAGGGCTTAGACTTACACAGTATAGGAAGGACAAGGGAGGGGGTCTCAGCCACTTGGCCCTGGGCAATCTTTATCCATGCTGGGTGTATACTTTCCCATGTGGCTGCTTTAAAACCACCTGTGCTCCTGCCTGTAACTCCCACTGGTTTGTAAGTAAGCCTAAGTTCACTGACTGGAGTGAACTGCTGAATTGTACCTTGGTTTAATCCTTGGGATGTTTGGATGAAGGGGAGATATTACTTACATCTTCCTTAAGGAAGGAATTTTAGCAGCACATGGTTTGAACTCACAGGAATTAACTGGGGTTGCTGAAGGAGTTCAGAAAAAAAAAAAAACAAGGCCTAGGGTTAAATATTAACACATGCCAAGTTTTAGAGTTAAACATAGGCAGGGAAAGGTAGAAGCTGAGACATGAACTCTGGCAAGAGAGACAACTCTGTAAAAGACACCAAAATAGTAGCTAACTGAAAAAGGTACTCAGAAGAACTGCCAGATGTCTGTTACTCAATTAGGAACTGAAAAAAAAAAAGGAAAAAGAAAAAACAAAACCAAAGAACACTGGGCATGGCAGTGCACACCTATAACACCAGTAGTCCTGAGGTAGAGGCAGGGGATCCTCGGTCTGAGGCCAGTCTGAGCTGTAGGAGCCTGTCTCAGACAAGCGAAGGCTGGGCATCCAGCTCCAGTCTGCAGTACCAATAAACTAAAGACACAGAGCGTGCCGGTGGACATGGCATAGAAAGGTGACTCTAACCATCTGTAATGGGATCAGAAGCCCTTTTCTTGTGTATCTAAAGACAGTTAAGAGTGTACTCACATATATAAAATAAATAAATAAAATTCTTTAAGACCCAGGCTTCTAAATTAACATTCATACGTAAGAACTCTATAAAGTTTAAGTAGTCATATTTGTACTAACTGCTGAATGTGATATAGCTCTGGTTTTCTTTCTTACAAATATGAATGAGCTGCTCAGATATTAAAGACAGATAGTATAGATGCTTAAAGTAAATGCAGAAGGAACCCCTTAAGAGCAACATTTAAGAAAGCTTTGAAATCATCACTCAGTCCCAACAGATAAAAAGCTGAACAAACTGAAAAACTAACCGTTTCTCCCAGATCTTTCTGAGAAGCTGAGAGAGAGAGAGAGAAGCAGATGCAAAGAATTCCCAGAGAATTCTCTTCCCAGAGAAGAAATGTCTCTAGGAGTCACTCTGGGACAGGGAATCCTGTAATTCCTGAATGCTGGACAAGTGTGAGAGTGAGGGGTTCCCTGTGGGCCTATCTACAAGGGGCTTCACACTGGGAAGCTGTACCTCTAGTCTCACTAGGTTCTCACAGTGAAGAGAGAAAACAAATCCTCTAGATTGTTAAAACACCTTGTTTCTAGAAACTGGTACACTACAGGGGGTAGGACATCATTCTGAATTACAGCACTGAATTAAGTTTTAACAAACATTTTATTGTTTTTTTTTGTGAGTTTTACATCATCCACCTCCACCTCACTCATCTCCCCCTCCCCTTGTACCCACCCTCCACACTCGCAATCTCCCCCCAACAGAGAAAAAGAAACATCTCATTGTGGAAGCTGTAGTGTGTCACAGTGTGTCCCCCAGTGTAACCTTTGTCCTCACACATCTCATTGTGGAAGCTGTAGTGTGTCACAGTGTGTCCCCCAGTGTAACCTTTTGTCCACACTGCTTTGCATGCAAATGTCGCAATGTGTTGGTCTGGTCTGAGGCCTCTGGCTTCTGCTACTCTATCAGTACTGGAACCTTACGGACTCTTCTAGGATATCCTGTAGTAGGATCAGCCCCTCCATGCATTCCCCATGGTTCATCAGTGGGGTAGACGTTGGAGTGGGCCAATTCAAAGCTCTGAATCTGGGCCTAAGAAGTATCTGAGCTGGTCAGCCTGGAGGCTGTCCAGATCTCATGCCCTTGGGACTGGCTCATGAGAAACTGCCACAACCAGAGCCAGCTCCACTGTACCATACAGGCAAGGGGCAGGGTCTGCTCTCCAGAGGGCTGCAGCAAGTGAAGGGCAGAGCCAGCTCTCTCTCCTGCTGTAGGTGGCGAGGGGCAAGAGTAGCTCTCCCTTGCCCACACCACTGCACGGGAGATGAGTGGTAGGGCCAGCAATCCCATAATCATATCCTCAGGGCCTGCTCACTTGCAACTTCTGCAATGGGCTGAGCTGCTCTCCTGAGTACTGGAGCTAGAGGCAGGGGCAGGTCTCCCATGATGCCCAGGAGAGGGGTGGGGCCAATTCTACAAAACCCTCAGACATCAACATGTCTCCAGGCAGCAGACCAGGGCTTTAGTTGTAACAGACCTAGACATGGGACCTGGTGGCATCACACTCCAGGACCCCGCCACAGTCCCAGGTGGCACCCCCAGTTCCTCACGTCAGGCTGTTCCTCACTACCCTTGAGTCTCCAGTTCTGCCTCTCTTCACCGTGTTCACATTCTTCTGTCTCTCTCTCTTTCATTCTGTACTATTTACTTGCTCCTTGTAGTGGCACCTGGTGTCTGAGTGTCTAGAGTCGTCTTGGGAGTGGTCTCAGGAGTGCTATGCCAGAACGTGTACTATGGCACTGGGCAAGGGTCATCTCAGGCATGGTCTATGCCCCAAGGCATGTACAGCATCAGACTGGTGGTCATCTCAGGTTAGCTCTCTGACCAGGCTCTGTGTCACCAGCATGGTGGCCATCCAGGCTTGCTTCTCACCCAGCCCACCTGAGTGGCCCCTTGTGAAGGTCATCTGTCTCAGGCTCACACCCACCCAGGGCCTGTGGTCCCAGACAGGGTTCTTCTAGTCTCTGGTCTCCATCCTGGCAGCCCATCTGGGACTGCTGGTGCCAGACCGGTGGTTCTCGGGCTTGCTCTTTACGGGAGTATTAAGCTACTAATCATTCACAGTCACAGGTCAGAACACTGAGCACAGACACAGCCTCTCTCTGCCACCTACTGACACACATGTGACACAGCAGCCACACGGGCAGTGCCTCTATGGGCAGAGAATTCAGTTTTTATAAGGCCTGACATCAAGAGAAGCTATTTCATCAAAACCTAATCTGTTGGGTTTGGTGTTGGTGTTGTTGTTAGTCAGAACCTGAAGTAAGGCAATACCCAACTCCATTCTCTCTCTAGATGCCCTTACAGAAACAGCAGAGGGAACACGGATGCACCAAGTTCACAGTACAGACCACAGGTTTACTAAAACACTGAGACCTAAACAAACAACACAGCAACAAAACTACCAACAAGATATTACTTCATACACACTCTAACAGTTGAAGAAAACCAAGGAAACAAAAACCAACAAAACAAAACAAAACAAAAAACCAAAAAAGCAAGACTGAGAGATGGCTCAGGTGTTAAGAGCACTGACTGTTCTTCCAGGGGTCCTGAGTTCAATTCCGAGCAACCACATGGTGGCTCACAACCATCTGTAATGGGATCTGATGCCCTCTTCTGGCCTGCAGGGAGCATACTCATACATAGAATGCATATATAAATAAAGCTTTAAAAAGGTAACAATACTAATTACTGAAGCTGTAGAAACCTCTGAACTACCATGCACTGCAGGGAAAATGTAAATGGTACAGTGTTTTTGGAAGGTGTCATGGCATTTCTGAAGAGGTTAAGCACAACTTCCTGATGTATTATTTTTCTTCTTGCTGAGACTAATACCCAACCTGAAGCAATTTAAGGAAAGATTCCTTTAGCTCACAGTTTGAGGGTGCCTCACGGCAGGAAACGCCTGGCCACAAGAGTACGAGGCAGTTGGTCACACTTTACTCACAGTTATGAACAGACAGTGATGATTCTTGTATGTTGTTTGCTTTTTTCAAAATTCAGTTCAGGACGTCAGCCCATGGCTGGTATGGTTCAAATGTAGTGTGGGTCTTCCCATCTGAATCAATCCAATCTAGACAACTCCTCTCAGACTGTCCGTCTGAATCAATCCAATCAGACAACCCCTCTCAGACTGTCCAGAGTTTTGTTTCCCTTGGGTTTCAAAATCCCTTCAGTTGTGATATTCAAGATGAACCATCACAACATATAACCCATCTATTCTACTATAGGAAAAAAATAAAAAATTTTATGTCTACACAAAAGCATATACACAAATATTTAAATCTTCATAGCAGAAATTCTCATAATAGCCTAAAAACAGAACCCAAATATCTACCTACTGATAGAAAATGTGTGTTCTAACCATACAGTGGAACATTATTTGGCTATAAAAAGGAATGAGGTATGTAATACATGGTACACATCTAAGGCTAAGCACTGAACCCTGAAACACCATGAGGAGTGGAAGAAAGCAGTACTGAAAGACCATGGGATGCCCCACTGTCATTATGGAAGTGCTCAGCAGAGGCACAGCAATAGGAAGCAGGCCAATGAGATTTGGAGTGAAGGAGTTGATGGGAAATGAAGAATAATTGCTAATGGGCGAGGTTTAAGGTGATGATAGTCTAAAGTGATTGGCGATAACTATACAGCTTAGGTAACTGGACATTTCAAGTTGCTATAGTTTACACGTGAGTGATCTGTAAGTCAATATCCCACTCGAAACACTCACAATATTGTTACAGTCTACAAAAATCTATTTTTGAAAGAGAGTAAATACTATTTTTTTTTTTGTGTGTGTGTGTGTGTGTGGTTTTTCAAGACAGGGTTTCTCTGTATAGCCTGGGCTGTCCTGGAACTCACTCTGTAGACCAGGCTGGCCTCAAACTCAGAAATCCACCTGCTTCTGCCTCCCAAGTGCTGGGATTAAAGGCGTGCGCGCCACCACTGCCCGGCTTGAAGGTGAATTTCATATGGATTAAGAATATCACAAGCTACATGCTATGGCTTCTACTATGTTATGGAAATGTAGATACTAAATAATCTGGAGTTGTAAGATTCTTCTCTTTACCAAACTATTCTTTGGCACTTTTTGTGAGTACAAGTGAGACTGAGGAAAGGAGAGGATGAACTCAGACCCTCTGACCACTTCTTTAGACTAGGGATAGAATTTTGGCCTTAGTGATTCTCAGTTGTTGGCTCCCACTTCAGAGATGCCCCTCCCCTTTGTCTTCATACTGAGGTTCTGCATGGTACTCAAACAGAAAAGAGCTTCACCTCTAAGTGAAAAAGAGAAAGCCTTTAACTAGATACTCCAAGACTGCTTGTGGCTGGAACACTTACAGACAAACAGTAAGGTTCTAGAAAGCTCTGGAAGAGTACGTCAAACAACTGCAAACACAGCAACATGCCAGTCAATGACGTCTTTTTGTTGCTTGCTTTTAAATAAATTAGTAAATTTAGTTTTTAACCTTTATAACCTCATTTTTACAATCTAAGACATTAATTATGAGCTTTGCTTTACCTTTCGTATTTCAGATATACATCCTCACAATTTAACTAAAGGTACTAAATTCTAATACCTTTCAGGAAAATGTCATAAGGCCTAGAATAAAGACATCAAGTTCTATCCTTAGATGTAATGTATACCTACCGACAGCCAGGAAATCTGATTGATATTGACAAGTCATTCCAAAGCCAAAATCTCTCCAAAAACCGGAGTCCTTTTTATGAACCTTGTGATAAAGAAGAAAAAATTCAATTTAATCTTTAATAACTAGAAGTTTTAATCAATAATTAAACAACTACTTTACAAAAAAATTCCTGTCATTTATTTAAAGGATCATATGCTGTTATGTCCTTACAAAACAAAAGGATATCCTCCTACTCTGCATGAGCACAGGGTTCTTATCACTTGCAATTTAACTGGACTCAAGCCCTGTACGGAGTTCAAGCTGAAGTTACTAATAACAAAAAGAATGGTCCAGACTTCAACGACTCATGATAGGAGGACAAGAGTTAAATGTGGAGTATATAATGTGTGTGTGTGTGTCTGTCTGTCTATCTATCTATCTATCTATCTATCTATCTATCTATCTATCTATCTATCTATCAATCAATCATAATTTACAACCATCACGTCTATACACTGAAAAAAAAAATCTGTTTTTTCCTCTTTCTATCCCTGGTTCCCAGAATGACAACTCCAAGACTACTTATTAATAAATGCCTTGGTCAAAGCTTTGGCTCATCCCCTGACTAGCTCATAACTTATTTAACCCCCTCAAAATATTCTGTCTTCCACATGGTTAGTTACCTCTCCCTCAGTCCCAGCCTGCTTCTTCCTTAACATCTTCCTCAGCATCTCCTCAGCATTCCTTTCAGTGTCTCTCCTATATCTCTCCCTGCACCCCTTTTTATTCTCTCACTGTTTCCCAGAATCCTCTTCTTCCTGACAGTGTCCCACTTCCTATTCCCTGCCTCAGCTCATTGGTCCTCGGCTTTTTAAATTGATAGGTGATGCTTATAAGAGACTCTCTGTAACACACACACACTTTATTTGGGTGTTAAAACAACCCATTTCCCGGCTTCCTCAGTCTAGTTTTCTATT
The DNA here is from genome assembly GCF_004785775.1 of Grammomys surdaster. NCBI lineage: Eukaryota > Metazoa > Chordata > Mammalia > Rodentia > Muridae > Grammomys > Grammomys surdaster. The sequence continues at coordinate 1,400,918 of NW_021620771.1, read as the reverse complement.
ATTTGGTCTCATAAAGCTTGTAAGCTTTTTAGGAAACTCTTGTCACCTCTAGCTTTTCAACAAGACACAAATACTTTGCAGGCATGGGATAGTTTTACTCCAGTTAGTATAAGGTATTCACTAACAGGTATTAAGACAGAATTCAAACCAACAAGCTGGAAGGGGAGCGTTGTTGGGCACATTAGAACCCAAAGCTCCTCTTCCTCCCATGGACAGTTTGTAGAGAAGACAACTTGTTCTGTTTATGTGACATAAGCAAGGGTCAACAAACTACAGCCCTGGCTAACTGGTCTGCAATCTGCCTGGTAAATAATTTATCACGACAAAGACAGATGGGGGCTCTCTCAATACAGGGGGAGGGAGCTGTGCAGTTACAACTGGACTATTTAGCCTGGAAAGCCTAAAATATCTCCCATTGGCTCTTTACTGAAAGTTTGCCAACAACTGGTGAAGATACACTTGGAACTACCAAATCCTTTTCCTATGTGAGGAAAACCAATATCAAAATAAAGTTGTTGCTGATGAAGTCACAAGTAGAGAAACACACAACCAAGGATGAACAGGAAACTACCAAACTAATAAATCCATTCAAAAGGCTGTGCCACATGCCACTGCAAGGGGACAGCATGGCAGAGGAGGACCATCCTGTTAACAGTTGCTTACACAACACTTCTTTGAGGAGGGAAACTGAGCAGAGACGGGAATAAAATGAGAGAAGCTATGCAAGTATTTGGAAGACAGCACTGCAAGCCAGGAGAACAGCATGCACAGAGCTCCACTGAGTGTTCAACACAGAAGGGACACTGTGGCAAGAGGACAGTACACGAGGCCTTAGGGCGACTTACAAGAAGGTTAGGTTAGATCTGTTAGGATCAGAGTGAGGCAGGATGGCAAAGGAGTCCTTGTGAAGGGGGTGGATCAGCTTAGTTACCACAAAAGGACAGGCTGGTCCCAGGAAGTCGTTCCTATTGTCACTCGTATGGGGCAGCTCATCCACTGGGAATGCACAGAGGCTTGGGCAGTAAGGAAGACAGAGCTCTTGAGAGGAAAATGAAGAACTGGCTGTTTATCCTTCCCAAGTGAAACAGAAAACAAAGTTGAAGGTGAAGGCTTCAGGAAGACAAGGGGCAGGAGTGTTCTGCATGGCTCAAGGACAGAGTAGGGGAAGAAGCTAGGAGCAAGGCTTCAAGGCAGCTCAGGAGCCCAGGCCTGGACAGCTAAGGCAGAAGGACACTGGAGCAGGACTGTGGGTGACCTCCCTGGGGGCTGGGTGACAGGCATCCTTAACCAGCTGGGAGAACACTGTAGAGAACAGAGACAAAGGAGGTGAGCACACAGCAAAGCACCCTGGCTGCTTCTGGTGCACTGATTCCAGCCTGGGTAAGGGCGTGAGGGTGATGGGAGCTAAGCAAGGCAGCTCATCCAACTCCGACACGGAGACAGCCTCCTCCTGCAGAAACAAGCGAGGGATTGCCTCTGACTGGTAACGGAACCAAGTTAGAGAAGGGCTGGGGAAAGACAGTTCACAGAGGCCTGCAGGCAAGAGCAGTAGGGACTAGGGATGGTAAGACTCAAGGAGAGATACTGTAGCCAACATCCCGCCAACTTGTCCTGTAGAAAGCTATGGAATAAATATTTTAGGCTGTAAGAAACATTCAGTCTGTCACAATTCTTGTACTGTAAAAACAGTCACTGACAATAAATAATTAAATGAGCAGGCTGTGCTCCAGTAAACTTCATTAGGGTCACTAGAATTTCAACTTCATATAATTTCTGTGTGTGATAAAATATTAAAAATTTAAACCACTAACATTGTAAATATAATCCTCAACTTGTAGACTATTAAAGTAAGGAAGAGCAGACCCAGTGGCTCAGATGCAGAGCACCCCTAAGCTCAAGCTGAGCCCAGTGCGACAGAGTCCCTGCTGCCTTTGGATTGACATGTAGAACTCTCAGCCCCTCCAGCACCAAGTTGGCCCGCACACTGCCATGTTTTCTACCATAATGATAATGGACTGAACCTCTAAAACTGCAGGACAGTCCCAATTACATGTTTTCTTTTATAAGAGTTGCCTTGGTCATGGTATCTCTTCACAGCAATAAAACCCTAGCTAAGACACAAACCATAACCTAAACATCTCAGCCCCCATAATCCCATCCCCAGGAATACCAGGGGAATAAATACTATATATAGTAGCACCCATCTACCATGGCTATACCTAACCCCTGACCTTTCCTATTTCTACTCCTTTCTTTTCCTCAGTCTCCACATCTGCTCCAACAACAAGATATCAGTTCTGTGTCCAAAAAATCTCTAATTCTATAGAATGCAAACTCCTTCTAGGGTCCCACACTGTTGACCTGGCCCCGCACTGTGCCCCCACTCTGCCAGCTGTGCTCTGAGCACAGAGGAGACTCAGTCACTGCTTAGCTGCTGCCTTCCAGCCATTCCACAGCTATCAACAGCCTCATCTCCGAAATGCCCTATGACTGAACACAGCACAGAAATCACATCATCAGTTTTACCACTTGGTTTGTTTTAATCATGTTTATTATCTGACTTTATTTTTGTCTTCAAGAATAAAAATCCTTGTGAGCAAGGTAGGGTTATGAGTGCTGAGGTTCTCAGTGAAATACAGTGCTTGGCAAAACAGATGCTCAATACTAGATGAATTAACATAACAGAGGCAGCCTGTGCAGTGTCTTAGTGTAACCATGGAGCACACTGCCTGGGCTCCAGTTTGGTTAGTTCACCAGATACAACAGCAGCACAGCTGTGTTCAGGGGCTTGTCAGGAAGATTAAATGAGTTAAGACACAGGCAGACTAGAACAGAACCATTCACACAGTAAAGGGCACATAAACATAAGTTGTTATAATAATGTCATTTATCTTGGCATGGTGGTACATACTTGTGATACCTACTACTTAGAAGCCTGAGGCTTAACTCTGAAGCCAGCCTAGGTTAGTAAGTTCAGGGCCAGGCATGTGCTATATAGTAAGACCTTGTCTCAAAAAGAAAGAAAAGGAGGGAGGTAGAAAAGAAAAGAAAATTCCAAAATAACAGCAATAAAAAGTCATCTAGAAATATCTCAGATGTCCATTTTCCTCTATGCTTACACTTTGGTACTCACTTTACTTACACTTCATGCCTTCCTCTTGATATGTAATACTCACTACATTAAGTACTAGTAAATTTCTTATTAGAGTTTTGCTTGTGTTTAATGTTACTTTATACATTTTGCTATTCTAGGCCCTGATTATCTGCTCAGCTGAGATCCTAGGAGTAGGTATTACCAATAACAGATAGGAATCTTTTTAAACCTGAGCCTAGACAGCTGGCCTGCATTCCCACTGGCCTCCCTTGGATGGCTGTGATTTTTAAAAGAAGTAACTTCACAAAGCTCTTTTATTTCTAGTAAAGTTGACTACCATGTGAATTACTATGTGTGGTTACTGTTTATTGATAGTATCACCTTAAATATTAACTAGATTAAGTGCTTTGGGGTATCGGATTAAGGTGGTGCGAGTGACTGACTGTCACTTTGGTCCTATTTGTATATATAGTCCTAAACAAGACTGCCCTTCACAGAAGGGAAGGGACATACAATGTTAACTCTGAGAAACCCAGCAGATGAAGCAAAGGAACACTATATACTAGCTTTATAACATCTCTGTGAGCCATATTATTTAAACAGTATGTTTATTTAACATTTCCAAAAAAGCTTATTTAAGTATAGCTTAGGTAATAACTATAGGGCTTGATGGATGGCAATTGCCTTTCCTGACACTCTATATAATTTCCTATAGCATACTATTTCCTGGTAGTTATTCTTTAATTTCTAGTTAATACAGTTTAAAAGCTAATATTCGTTTTAGCATTCCTAGAGCATGTTGGCAGAACCGTGACTGTATAATCAGGACCTTCTGGGACATGAGGCTCTCCTGTGGTCAACATCTTCTCCTATCACTGTCATCTGAGTCTAAAGCAAGAAACAGGAGCCTGCGTTGAAGTGGAAACGCAAAAGAGGCTATGGGACTTGAAATGGCTATTTTTTTAAAATTGAAACTTTATTTTTACTTGTACAACACACATAAAGGAAACTAGAAAAAAAATCATTGAGCCTTTCATAAGCAAAGATACAAAGTCTCACCAGCTGCTGTTCCACAGGGGGTGGCACATCCTGGTTGGCATAGACAATGGCAGGGTTGTAAAGACTGAACACCACAGGGTAAAACACTTTTTTACCTATAAATAAAAATATATGTTTATCTCACACAGATGAAGGACTATTACTGTATCTATGGAGACTTTCTTTCTCTCTTTGTGTTAATTTTATCAATACCCTAGAATATCAATGTTCACTTGATAACACACAACAGGTCAATCTGAAACTGAAGCTGCAAAACAACCACAACAGACTAAAGCAGGCGGCACCCCTACTGCTTTCAACCAAACACAGAGGCATTCCCTCCCTCAGGCACTCAGGAGGTGAGCCATTTCTTGACTCTGTTTTCACTAGGCAGCAGTAACAGATGTAAATTAACCTCTGACAAGTACCAAGAAACTCAAACATTTCTATTACTCTTCAAAGACAGTTATCAAAACAGTAAATACACAGAATACTGCACAATGCATAGATATATAAAGAACAGTGAAACAGAACTGCAGACGGACTTAACCAAGATCTGGGATCTTCTGAGGTAAAGACCTTGTCATTCAAACTGATGGCACTTGGGGACTTCACCAGCTACCTAGGTCATTTCCCCTCAGTAGAGAAAACCTTGCTATGACTGGCTTCAGCCAGATATTCGAGCATCAAGTACTCAGTAATGGTCAAAGAACCTGTTACATGGGAGCCACTTTATTTTTTGATACTTATAAATTTACAAACTTCTTTTCTATCTGTAATGTAAAGCAATGTACCATCAATCACTTTAAAATGTCTAATCTGGAGACCAGCCACTACTTGCATGTGGACCTCTGCATATCTGTGTAAGGTGTGCGCATGAGTACGTGTGTGCACACTATCCCCCCTCTACACCACCTGTGACTCATCATCGATTTCCAGGTTCCCTTCTTTTGTCCTTCCTTCCTCTCCATGCTTCCACACCCCTTTAGGGTTTTATATATGCTAGGCAACATTCCTCCACTGAGATCATCCCAAGCCTCTGCACTTCTCTACTTCCCTTCAGAAAGAACTACTGGAATCTGACTCCAAGAAAACAAAGGATTTGAACATCAGAGGTCAGAGTTTCAACTTACTACTCATTGTTTCAACTAAATTATGCCTAATATAACTTTAAAACCATCCCGATGTTTAATGAAGACGTGTTTCTCTCAGATTAGTGTGACTCAGCCCTGGACTGTTTGATACCCTTCTAAGGGACACTTGGCTCATGTGATGGTGTTTTACGCACCTGGCTCTGCATTTAACCGGCAGCTGTTAAGGAACTCAGCTGAGAAATATATATCAACATCACAGAAAAACATCAAGACCTCTCCCTTGTCCCAAGCTTGGGCACCCACATTTAGTCCTCGTCCGCGATTAAATTCTTCGTTCAATGAGACCAAGGTGTAATTGTGAAAATTAGACTCACTATGAGGAAAGCAAAAACAAGAGCTGATAAGTCCCATTTAAAGGCTGACAGTGTCCTTTCTTCAACAGAACTTACAATGGACTATATTTCAAATAACTTATTATGTTGGCTATATATTCACACAGGAGAAGGAAATCTTTAGCTTCTTGCATTTGTTCATTATCAGGAATAGATTTTCACCAAATGTCCACATTTGAAGCAACATGCTAATGGTATGAATTTTAAAAGGGGCATTGCCTTTTGAGATCTTAAAAATGCACTGGAAAAGAAACACATACACATGGAAACGCAGCCATAGTTTCCGGTAACCAACAATGCACTCTATACACACAAAATGTGCTCCTACCCACTTTCAGGGTCCTCACCTAAATGTTCCATTGCTATGCTCCTCCCTGATAGCACATGGGAAGGAGGCTCTCTAATCCCTGTCTTCCTTAGCTGTTTCCCTTAGTATCGTGACATGTTTATTTGTGTATCTCCAACTCCTTCAAAATGGATTTTGTGTTCATTAATATGATGCATTGGCCCTTACAACAAGTTCAATAAACATTTGCTGAATTAATGAACAAACAGTGGTTTCAGGAAGAGATTGTTTGTGCCTACAATAACTAAATGTCAGATGGGGAACTTGAATTATACCTTGGTAGAATCCCAAAGTCAATGACTGCAAGTAGAAGCCATTTCAAACAATTCTCAGAAGCATAGAGGTAAGTAAAGAAGCACAAAACCTTTCGGGGAAAGTAGCTGGGTCAGATTAAGCATATGGGAACAGTGAGGAGGGCCACACCAAGGAGCCCTACAACAGGAAGAATGAGGGGGCAGCCAGACTGAGTGCACCGTCCATCCCAGATCAAACGACAGTGTTAGTACCTGAGAGGAAAGGAAGAAGAGTCAGCAGGCTTTTCCATAGGTCGATGGTTTTCCAGTGAAACCTTCAAGGTATCTGACTGCAAGCTCTCACTACCCTCAGAGTTGCTGACTCAGAAGCAAAGGGCAGAGTCAATTTTCAGCTTTAGTGAGCCCACTAGGTGCTGCTGGCACTAACTAGAGAACCACTGAACTAGGAGGCCATTGAGGAAGCCTGCTCTTATAACAGGACAGCCTGGTAATGGGAAGAAAGAAGCAAAGACTCATACAACACATGGAGTGACTCTGAGTGCTCGGAGTACCCAGACTCTCCTCTCCATCTTATGGCTTCTTTTCGAGAAATTGCCCACTGCCAGCCTGGATGCCCTGCTCACAGTCTATGACTCATCCACCTACCCTATAACAGTAACTCCCTAGGCTAAGGACTAGGCTCATGTGTGGCCAATTGTGAAGCCTCCACTGCACTCAGCACAATGACTGAGTGGTTCCAGAGTAGGTAAGACATCCTTCCCTGGGATTTTCTCCACTGAAGCTCTCTGATGACAAAGCTGAGAAGGTGTGAGCCAGTATCCCTCATCATGTGGAAGAAGTCAATCTGCAGCAGGAGAATGAAGTCAACATGCAGAAAACACAAAACCTAGGAAACTCTTCATGGCAGTCAAGTGTCTGATTCCAGTCCTTCAGGCTCCAAAGTTATTTTTGTTATTTTCTTCTCCAAACGTACTCACACTGTCACTTCTGGGAGATAGCCAAGATCCTTCAATATTACTCATATTCTCCTTAAGCAGGCTCAAGGTCTCTACCATTTTCTGCAGGAGAATCTTGACAATACAGGGAGGTGGTTTCAGTAATCAACCAGGGTAAATAAATGAAAGCAATAAAGAGGGGAGTGGGGCACTGGGAAGTGAGGACTGGGGTTAGGCTGTGGCATTAGCAAGGGTGAGAGAGAGAAAAGATCCCTAAAAGAAAGTAACCCAGTAGAGGCAATCAGCAGTAAAAACACATATGGCTCTCAGATATTAGGCCCAGGAGCTATGAAAACGGTCTGATTCTGAGCTCAAAGAGGGCCACCATGATGTGGAGAGGAAAGATGGCGAGTCATACTTATGTCCAAGGCTGTGAGAGTCCTCCCAGGACAGGGTCAGGGCTTTACTCTTTCAGTTATGTCTAGTCTTCCCATTGCCTGAGTTAGACTCTCAAGCAGCAAACCTGGAACATAGTAGGTGAGACTCAACAGGTGTTAGCTGAATAATTCAAGAAAAATGGCTGCTTCCAACCAGCAGAAAGATAAAAAAGCCACGAAAGATACAGGTCATGTGAAGTAACAGCAGACAACCAACCTAACAGAATACAGCATATTTACATTAGGAAAATAAAAACTTACATTCATAGCATCACTTTAAAGGAGGAGGATTAGGCTATCAAATGTAAATGAAGCAGCAAAGAAGGTATTAGAGAAAAAGGCTGACTTTGACAATTGACTCTTCCATTTGGGCCCATGATTTGGAGAGGAAAATTTCATTTTAAAAAATGAAAAATTATTAAGGAGTTCCTAACTAATTTATTCAAATTTTTGGAGACTTATTATGTGCCAGGCACAACACGAGCCTCTTACTGCAGAACTACTTTTCCATTAAGTTTGGCTGTTAGAGAATAGAAACAAAACTGTGTACTTGTGTACTGCAGAACTCGGTGGGAGTTGTAAAGATGTAGGAGAGAGAAGCACCATTTCAGGAGAGAGCAGAAGCATGGGTATACAGGAGGGAAGAAAGGTAAGATGATGGTATCAAAGTACAGATCAGGTTTGGAAAAGCAAATGGAACCTGCAAAAATACAGCAAGGGGCAAATAGGTAGATCACAGACAGTCCTGATCACCTGCTAAGCAATAAGGGAAGATGAATTGTAGAGTCACATAAGATGAAAAACTTATTCCCATTATCACCCAACCACATACACATGCTCAGACAACTTTGTGTGTGTGTGTAATGTTATGTATGTATTTGTATGATGTGTATGCATGTAAATATCAGAGAACAACCTTGGGTGTTACTTTTTCCTTCTCTAGTGTTTGGGACAGGGTCTCTGTGTTGTCACTGAACACTTCAGCTGGCCTGTGAAGTTTGGTGACTCTGTCTCTGCCTCCCATCTTGTCATAAGAACACGGTTACACATGCCTGCTTTCATGCCCAGCTTTCGTGGGCTCTGGGGACTCAGGCTCAGGTCCTCATGCTTGCACAGTGGCACTCTGCTGACTGCACATCCCCTCAGCCCCTCAGCCCCTCAGCCAGATTTTAAAACAGTAGTAGAATTAAAACACTATATATCTGAAATTCTCACTCTTCTAACACACTTTAACACTTAGCATTATGGACTTCAGTATGTCCTGGCTTACCAACCTTGAGACAGATTCTAGAATAGATTTGACTTTAGATAGTCCTTCTTTCCCAAAATACACAACGGTGAGATGAATCTTCTTGTCTTGATGAATACAAACATCTCTAATAGAATTGAAAAATAAAATTTGTTCAAGAAAACACAAAGCACCACTCATTCAGAGATGTATCACATAAAGTATTAGCAAGAGAATAAGACACTACCAATACAGAATGAAATCACATCCAGCATTACATTAATATTAAACTGACAATACCACTCAATTGTTAGAGATATTTCAGCAAAGCACAAAGTCTGTGGGTCAGTGAACACAACCCATCTGAGGGCCATGGCTACTTTACTGCCATATTTCAAAACATTTTTGGAACACTTGGAAGTAGGATTGCGTTTAGTGACAAATTAAAAACTATTCAAGAAAGTATGCCCAATCAGTTTAGAACCAAAAAATAATTGTCTCAGATCAAGAGGTCGTTCTCAAATGGAACAAAATTCAAAAAAATTAGCTAGCGGCTGGTATATGGTGATGCTACCTATGATCAAGAATAGCTACCATGATGCAGGTTATTACTAAAGAGGATAATGAGGCCTCTTAAAGCAATTGGAAGAAAAGCAACTTCAAAAAGTTATAGGAAATCGTATCTCATAGAGCTATTTCAGACAGGCAAAACTCAGTCGGAAATATGGCTTCTGGATATTCTACCATAGGATAGAGTTAGCTAACTTTAAAAAAGAAAAATAAGGGAAGAAGTAAAATTAGTGTATTAAAACATAGCAATTGTTAATGTCAAACAAAAATGCAGCATTTTCCTTAAATGTTTTTTTTTTCTAACATAACTTTAAGTGTTAACTTAGCATTTTAAAATACAACTTGATGGTAAAAAAGAAAGACGTAAGTTTTCCTATTTTTAGTTGAATGCTTGCATTTTTAAGTTTATTTCAGTCTTAAAATTCAAATTGCTGTCAAGAGACTTTTACTGGAAGAGGGCAATGTCCTAGGTTTTCATTGAGGTGGTGGTTTGTTAGTTTATTCATTTGTCAAAAGTCATGAAAACATGATTTAATCTTTAAATATCTGTTACATTATCTTTAGACTATATGGATTTTTTATTGTACATAAATTAGTCTTCGATAAGGTTGACTTTTAAAAGTTCAATTTATTGAGGTTGGAGAGATAGCTCAGTGGTTAAGACACTGGTTGCTCTAGCACAGGACCTGGATTTGGTTCCCAGCACCTACACAGAGGTTCACAACCACCTATAACTTCTGGCCTCCATGGGCACTGTACACATGTTGCGCACATATATGTACATGAAAGTAGACACTCATACACATACATAAATATTTTTAAAAATTTAGCTTATCTTAAATTCAAACATAATTATAAAGTCATCAAATTTAGTTTCCAAGTAGTTGCTACCCTCAAATTTGTATCATAGTTCAAACTATCTAGAAACATAATGTACCATACATGCATTGAGAAAAAGAAAAATCTAAAAATATCCCTTAAAGCCTATACAACTAGTCTATAACTCTGAGTAGTCATACTTGGTGAAGATAAATTCAGTAAGTCTGCACAAAATAAAGCAAGGAACCTGGTAGACAGATCTTCAAGTTCTGAGTTACCTGAAATTCTGCATAAACTGTGAAAATGCTTCTGTCCTCTCAGCAAGTGGCACGATGATATTAATCACTGATCTTGTAATGTCAATCAGCTCACTCTTTACTTTCATGAGGGGTCCAAAAGGGCGGAAGAGGGTCACGTGCCTGTACTCCATAAGGTCTGCTTTCTTAAAAAACAGCTCATACTGCGTGCCTTTATCTCTCTCAGTGCGATAATAGCCTAAAGCAAAGAGTTTGGAACAAAAACAAGTTCATGTCAACATTTAAATTCAAGAGGAATATAGATTTCACTCAGGCAAGGATCGAAAGTTTTAACCAGACTGCATGGATTTTATCTGTTTGTGGGAATACCTACCTATCCTGTGTACAGCTAGAAACAGCTACACTTTAGAAGAAAAGGTTTGCAAAAAGAGCTTCGCTACATTATTCAATCCACAAAATAACCTGCTACGATAATTACCCCTTTTTACATACAGCTCCTTCCCCTTAATACTAAACTGTATTGCCACTGTGCCAAACAAACTGCTTCTGTAATATTAAATTCTGAGCCCAAGTGTCAAAACTTTATTACTTGGTTCAATTCAACAAAAATGAATTAAGTATTTTCATGTTAGTCATTGATGATACAGAGACCATGTGGTCTCAGTTATGAGGAAGGGCCAGTCTAGTGAGGAAGTCAGAAAAATAAACACTAATGATATAACATGTGCTCACATATATGTATATGTGCATGTATATACTGTGTGTCTCTCTCTTAAATATGTACGTGTATGTGTGTGTATATATTTTTTCCCAAAGAATACTAGTATAGATTTCAATACAATGATTTGATATAAAAAAAAAGTATGGTGGGTGACTGGGCAATATGATTTTTTGAAGTGTAATACTTAGGAGAAGAAAGCTAGACTTACCCCAACTCTCCTAAGAATTTCCAATCTAAACAGAACAAGCAACCAGGAGATGGGCAACACTACATAATGCAACAAGTCCTATGACAAAGGATGCATTATAGAGGTGACAAGAGCACACAGAAGGCACTGCTATTTTAGGCTTGAGGTTAGAGGCCACTTCCTGGAAGGAATGCTATTTACACGAATGCCTGGAAGAGGAATGGAAGTTGCTTAGTGGTTTCTAGTAATTTAGAAGACAACCATAGCATAGTGGAGGAAAAAGAAAAGACAGAGTCCACAGGAGCTAAGAGGAACTATAAGCAGAAGTGACAGAGCGCCCAGCTGTCACAATTTACCTGCTTTTAAGGAGAGTGGGAATGAGGACGTGCCACATGCTACTTAACTGTCCTCTTTCACCTGCAGCTTTCAATTCTGCTGTGCAATAAAAAAAAACTAGGTGTTCCAGAAACTTGGAAGAATTTTGAGAGAAACAACTAACAAAAATTATCATGAGTTGGTAGCAGAAAAAGAGGCCACAGGAGGAAAATGGCTAAAATGCCCACACAAAGCAGAATACACTGCCTGATGGACTTCAGAAGTCATACAGGTGATAGCCATGATGGTTTGGAGTCCAACAAAATGCTGTATGTGGTAGGCTGTTTATAGAATACAGCAAAATGAACTTTTAAAAGACACTCATACTCAAAATAGTTTTGTTTCCAGTGGAATAAAATGCATAGCAGTGGACATTAATATGGAGATAGGCAGGAACACACATTTATTTCTTTCTTAAAAAATTAACAAATAATCTAAAAATCTAGATGAACTTTAAGTTATATAGCATCTTAAAACCATATGCTGGGGCTGGAGAGATGGCTCAGTGGTTAAGGGCACTAGTTGCTCTTCCAGAGAACCCAAATTTGATTCCCAGCACTGTAATTCCAATGCCAAGGAACCAGACACCTTCCTCTGGTCTCTGCAAGCACTGCACACATTAGGTACACTATACATACAGACAGAACACTCATACACATAAAAGGAGAGACATCATATCCGTTTTGCAATCTGTATTAGGAAAATACGCTATTTCTTTGTTCCCAAATGTAAAGTTGTGCGTTCCCTTTGATGCTGTGACCATTTACTTCTCTAAAAATGGAAAATACCATTGAGCTACTGCATTAGATTTTTCCTTCCTTATCAAATGGTTTTCAAAGTTTGAACCTTAGTTCATACATTTTAAAAAATGTAAGAGGAACGTCAACACCCGATAAGAGAGGAATGCAAATCACATGGCCCACAAGAGCCCTTCAACCTGGTAGTCTTATATTTAGACTTAGACTTACTCTGTTTTCCTAATTCTCATTCTTACTTTTATTATGATCTCATTTTAACTTTGTCCAAAAGCCATTTCAAATTTTTGGTGAAATTATGTGGCTAAAAATATAAATGCTTTAATACTGTGTAGTAATGATATATTAGCATATGCTACATGCATGCTGTCGTACTAACATAAGAATTTATCAAAAGATTAAAAAATGTTTTTCTATTTGCATGCCTGTATGCGCATATGTATGTCAGATGACAACTTGCATGGATCTTACCAACATATTTTTCATATTACCTTCTATGAAGTCATTTTCATTAAATATCAGTTTCTCTCCAAGGGGGCCCTCCTCATCTTCCTGTTCATCATCTTCATCAGGATTATTAAGGACCTCCAAGCCAGCTTCAATAACTTCTACCAATTCATCTCGTTTGTCTTTTCTAACTGGCTTTTCTTCAGGATGGCGAGTGAGCCCCATTTCCAACTGAAATACTTTCATTAAAGTAAAACTTTCAAAGGGAACGACTCCATACTCACTGGGCAGTTTGGCTCCTATGCTAACTTCAGCTCTGTCGATCTGGGAGTGAAGGAACTCTAAGAGGTCACTGGGCGTCTGCTCTCTGTTGCCCTGATAGCCTATGCCGTTAGCCCCTAGCTTCTTTCTCTCTTGCAAGGCTCTCATCTTCTCACTCATTTCTTGTAATTCTTGCTTTAGCTGGGCAATCTGGCGTTTCAGACTGGTTGCCCTGGTTTGGTAATGTTCTTCTTGCTCCTGCAGGAGGGCCTGGTAATACTCTTTACCATAATTTTCTTTAACAACACCAGGGAGAGAAGCATTTCCATCAGTCTGGGGGGCACATTCCAGGAGGTACAGAAATAATATTAAACTGAAGAGCAAAGCAAGGCCCAAGAGCAGCCACTGAGTCCGGCTGTGAAGAATCGGTCCTCTTCTAGACATCCTTACTAGTGTGTGTTTGCCTGACAAGACAAGCTCTCTGCTTGTTCATGACTTTAGCAAACAATTACCAAAAGTTAAAAACAAAACTAGGATTTCCATAAGAGGTACTCAAATGAACTCTGCTGTAGTTTTAAGATTCTTTCTTCAGTAGTCATGACTACTTGCAGAAGTGAGAAATTAAGTATACTTGCTGTATTGTTACCTTGATATCCACATTAAACAATCTGATCTATAAAATCCATTATCTGGATGGTGATTTTTCTGAAAGAAACAGATCAGAGTCAATCAGCATTTTGTTTCTTTAAGTATGTCATTGTCGGCAGCTTCAATAAGCTTAGCTATGTTACTACTATACGTAGAGTTCCATGAAGGTGATAATGTAATTTAGAGTAATTGGTAAGCACTGGAAGAAAATATTCAGAAAAAAACCACATAAAATACTAACATATTGTGTATACAACTTTAAGCCAGTTTGTTTAAATACCTATTACCTCCGGAATCAAGAAACATCCAAATTATATACAGTAAAACTATGTTCCATTTTTAATAGATTCTAATTAAATTATTTTAAAATCATGCTCCTTATAACTCTGCATTAACACACCACTTCCCAACAAACACATGTAATACGTGGGAATTGGATTTCTTTAAGTAATTTTATGATATCAATAATGATGTGCTGCAAGAGAAAGTTCCTCCAGTTATACTCAAATACTCTTGCTCATTAATTTCAATCAAGCAGGGTGGGGTATGATTTCAAAAGGTCACAGACAGCTGGAAAACACATTAAAAATATTTTTACATCCAAAGTTCTCTGGTAGATTACTTGAGCATTAGATCACTTTCCACTGTATGACACAGCAAGATTCCTTACAATTCTGGAAAATCTGGAGCTGATATAGAGAAAAACCACAAATGATTTAATTTTATTTGTCTGCCTAGAGAAAAATGATCAATTTATAACACTACACACTACCTTTCATGCTCCAATCAGTCTTGTGAGCCCTTCCAGTCTAATTCTAAAGTAGGATTATTAACTCTAGAAATAGAAGAGATTAAACCCAGGCAAGAGGAGGCAAGAAGTCCTCTGCTGCAAACAGAACTTCCATTCCAACAAAGCACTTCTGAGCAGGATAGCGTGACAGGACAGAGACAGCTCACAGAAATGCTTTCTGCAGTCACACAACCTTGGAAGTTGACCACTAGGTTCCTAGTTACTTGTCTTTTTAGTCACTAGGAAACCCCAGGTATCTTCTCCAGGAAGTTCTGCACCATATATTTTCTGTGGCACCTTTGCATTAAAATGTAGTCAAATTAAAGCTTTATTACTATTAGACCACAAATAATGAGTTTAATTTCCCTAAGCCATTTCCTACCTTAGTAAACCAAATGACTACCAAGTATCCTGAAAAATTTAATTCACTGAGTGTCTTATGACATCTGATTGTAAATTTCATTTAAATGCTGGGGAAAATGGTAATGGTTTTAAGTTTTAACAAACTAACTAAAAGAAAATGCAAAGCTAATACTAGTTCTAAGGGTTTGCCATTCCTAAAAAATATATTATTTAATAAAAGAACCATTTAAATGTCATTATTGAAAAAATAAATTGAGGGATATTTCTTAACTATTTAAGTTACTACTATTCTACTTAGGGATACGTTTCCCTACTTGTTAGGGAAAAGAAAGGCTACATTTGAAAAAGTAGAAACATAATTTTCATAAGCTGTTGTTAAATCAGGCATGATGGCACACACTTTTAATCCCAGTACTTGGGAGGCAGAGGCAGGTGGATCTCTGTGAGTTCAAGGCCAGCTTGGTCTATCTAGTGGGTTCTGGAATAGCCAAGACTACATAGTGAGATCCTGCCTTGAAAAAATAAGATCAAAACCCAAAGCTGTTAATAAAGATTGACATACTTAATGGTTACAGTATGCTCAAATGGCCTTGAGTATAACTTGATCCTAAAGGAACATATGCCCTATGCAATTAATAGCCTTTTATTAATAGGTTGCCTCATAGTCTTTTCCTTTATGTAGACACATGTTTTATTCAATGACTTATACTTCATTTTACTTTTCAATAAAAGAGAAATAAATACCAACTGTAGCAGTAAGTTTTACATTGTGATTAAATGTGTGTATATGTATGTGTGTATAGATAGATAGATAGATAGATAGATAGATAGATAGATAGATACACATATGAGACCTCCATGTAGAACATAGTAATAATTGAGTTGTAATAAAAAATTCCTAAAAGACAATAGTTTAAAAATGCACTTTTCACATATTCTATACAATCCTTTCAGGATAGTGGTAGTATTAGTCTCATTTTATAGAAGAATTGTTCATAAATGAACAGATTTAAATACGGTTATATAACCACTAAGTGGAAGCATTAAAACTAAGATGTTCTCTCATTTTAATAAAAATATAGGTTTATAATATATCCGTGATTTAATGTTGCAGTTGATTTCCATTGATATGAAAGAAAGGCTGCTATAATTAACTTTTTAGAATGTACTTGCATAATTCTGTGGTAAGTGTTTAAATCGTTACTTGCCTCATTCCTAAAAGGAACTCTTTCACATACTACAAGATCAGATTACAACAGCTTGAAGATACTAAAGAGTCTTAGATGCCCTAGAGTTACAGTTCAGTGGTGGAGAATCTGCAAGCATGCTTGAGGTCCTAGGATCAACACACACACACACACACACACACACACACACACGCCCTGCACATATGCACATGCACGCACACACACACCACCTGCATGCACACCCCTTTCTGCTATGCTATTACATCTTTATTCCATCTTCTGTGCACTGTGCATGCATTATACATATGATGTTCACTCACAGCTCAGAGTTAATTCGACCAACCTCCTAAGCACAGCAAAATGTCTGAAGAGCTAAAGGAATATTGTGGTGACAGGAAAATGAGACACTGAAGGTATATAAGACAAAAATCAAATATATTTAGAGTTAGTTGAAAGAATTTTTAAGAGTAATCAATTCCAACTCAAAAAGAGACTAAGACTGCATCTTAAGATGGAATAAGAGGAACCAGGTTTACTTTTATGTTTTGAAACAACTAAATCATACAGCCCCTGAAAACACTACAAGATATGAAACAACAGTTTTCCAGATACTGAACATCAGTTAATAAAGTGTAGCAATCCTTGGAAAAATGAGAAACAAAAATGATTATCCATCCTACTGAAACTGTTTCTGATATTAAATATACATATACGTATGTATAATTCAGGAAGGCAAGCCTTAGCAGAATCCAGAAGATTCGCTGAGTTGACAGGATGGACCCAACTGTCTGAAAAGACCAAGGCTTACAAGGGTTCAAAGCATACAACTCCAGATACCTAAAGAGGGCATCCTCTGAGTATTCAGCAGAGTACTTGCTCATTAGTGTAGGCTTATAAAGAAATAAGCCAAGGAAAAGACTAGAGGACACAAACCCAGTATTTATATAAGACCAGGAATAATATAAGCTCCTAGCAGACAGACTAAAAAACTTAAATTTCATGGGGAATTGGTTATTCAAAAAAAAAGGCTTGCCTCAGTAATGGGAAATTATTAACTATAAACATTAATCTATGTCCTGCCAACAAATATTAAAAACAAATCCTGATACCATAATTTTCAAGATTATTTATAGGAATATAAAACATTTAACATACAACAAAATAGAATCTACAATATCTGACATTCACATAAAAATTATTCTATGTATGGTGGTGTACATTTGAAACCCTAACACTTGGGTAGTAAAGAGAGGAAAATCAGGAGTTCAAGGCCAATCTCAGCTACATAGGAATTTTGGTACCTGAGACCTGTCTCAAAAAAAAAAAAAAAAAGGAAAGAAAGAAACAAAGTAAAACAAAAATTACCAGCCATATTGAAAAATATCAAAATATCATTAATTAAAGCTGATTTAATGCTGCTGACATAGATGAAAATTTCAAAGTGTGAGATAAAGAAAAGCACATTATCAGCGACTTTTCTAATCATATGACAAAATATTGCATAGAAATAAGTTATGGGAGGAAAGGCTTATGTTGGCTCACAGTTCAGAGAGATTTCAGTCCATCTTGGTGGAGGGAGGTATGGCACTGTTCATGGCTGTGGAATCCTAAGGCACTAGCTGTCCACACAGCTTGGAGCAGGCAGCCAGGAAAGGCAGACTGGAACAAGGTGTGGGACTCTTTCAAAGGGCTACCCACACCAATCTACTTATACCACAAGGCCCTAGCTAAACGCTCCACCAAACTATCACACACAGAGGACTGAACTCAAAATATGAGTAGGAAGGGGTTGGGGACGGGAGCAGGAGATTCTATACTCAAATCATAACAACGTAGCTTAGATAATTTAGAAGAAATTTTTTAGTTAAGTTGAGACAAAGCAATAGAAACAGGAGGGGAAAAAAGAAATATAAACAGAATCAGTAAATATGTGATAATTTCAAGCAGCTAGAAAGTCTGTGAGTAGAGTCCACAAAAGGTGGAGGAATCAAAAAACATAAAGAAATAAGGCTCAAAAATTCCTAATTTTATGAAAACTACAAAAAGAGCTAAGCAGCTCCATCAATCTCAGATATAAGAGCAATGAAGAAATCACGAGGTCTCATGATAAAATAGTTCAAACTATTTTTAGACAACCTTAAAAATGGCTATGCAAAAAAAGAGAAAGCATGACATATAAGGAACAAAGACAACAGTAACACAGTCCTGTGAGGGCTGGAGAGATGGCTCAGGGGCGAAGCACACTGCTCACAGCTCCTGAATGGAAGCTCACAAGCATCTGGAACTGCCGTCCTGGAAGATCTGGCACCATCCCGGCCTCCCTGGATACTGCACACATGTGGTGCAATGACATATATGCAGACACAACACCCAAACACAAAAATAAAGTCTCAAAAAAGTTAATGAAACAAAATAAACTCTTAGAAACAATACAAGTTTAAATCCTTGAAGGGAGAGCTAGGGAGGTGACTCAGTGCTTGCTGCTCTTACAGGGGACCTAGGTTTAGTTCACAGCATCTACACTGTAGCTCACAGTAACTCCAGATCCAGGAGATCCATGACTTTTACCGACCTCTGAGGGCAACAGGCACACACATGGCACACATACCTACATGCAGGCAAAACAATCATACATATAAAATAAAACAAATAAGTCTAAAATATTTAAATACTAAAAAGGCCAAACTAGAATTCTATGCCCAGCAAAATAACCTTTGAGAGTGCTTGCTACAGTTCTCTACTCTGCCAACTGAGCTAGGACTCATTAAAAGAATCTTTCAAAAACAAATATTTTTATTCAGACATAAAAGTAAGCTCAAAGAACTTACCACCATCACACCTGTCCTTTAAGTCCTGAGACAGAAGAAAAACAGATCTAGAAAAAGCAGTGTAAAGCGCCAGCAATGTAACACTACTCTGGTAACTGGTTTCTTACTGTAAGTTTTTTTAAAAAAAAACTAAAACTCATTTTAAGTCTTTCTCCTCCTTCCATCTTCTTCTTCTTTTGAGGCAAGGTCTCTCTACATAGCCCAATTCACTATGCTGGCCTCAAACTCACAGAGATTCCCCTTCTGGGATTAAAGGAGTGCTGCCATGCTTGGCTGGTTTTGTTTTTTAGTTTTATTTATTTATTTTTTTGGTTTGGTTTTGAGGCAGGGTCTTATTCTGTAGCCCAGGCTGGCTTCAATCCTCCTGCCTCAGCCTCCCAAGTGCTGGGATTATATACATGAGCTACCACAGCTATTTTTTTAGGTTATTTTTTTTTAACACAGCAAAACAAAACCACGAATTTATCTGAAAGACATGGCCACTATCAGAATAATATTATAAAGTAAAAGTATCTGGGAAGGAGGAGATTAGAACCATTTACTTCTTAAGCACTTACAAATTTTAAGTATTTAAAACAAAGGGATTGATCACCAGAAAGCAGCACTTATTCCACAAATACTTAAGTACCTACTGTGTACCAAGTACTGTGCTGAGTACCAAGAATAACAGTAAACGGATCCTTTTGATAAGGTGTTTCTGGAGAAAACTATATATAGTTTTTACAGTTCTTGAATGTTAGCCAAACAATGGTGCAAAATGGGCTAGGCTGTATAGAAAAATGAGTTTGAGAATCAAGTCAGCTACATAACAGTTATAGAATCTTGGGCGTAATATTTAACCTCTCTGGACTTCTTTTATAAAATGAGGCAGTTTGCCTAGAATAGCCATTTTTAAAAATTTTATTACTTTTAATTGTGTGTGTGTGTGTGTGTGTGTGTGTAGGTGTAGGTGCCCCTGAGGTAACAGGTGTCAGACTCCCTAGAACTAGAATTTCTTGCAGCTATGAACTGTCCAGTGTGGTGTTGAGACCAAACTCAAGTCCCCTGCTAGAGCAGGATGCAGTTTTAACAGCCTCTGGATAGCTGTTTTTTCTTCCAAGACATTAGGATTCCTTTAATTAAGGACAAACTAGATATGTATGTATGCATGCACATGCAGTCCTTTTTGCAGAACAGGTTTAATAAAAAATACATACACTCTTTCAGTAATCTGTAATTCCACTTTGAAGATTCTTTTTACTATACAATTCTCAATGTTAGTATATAATGTCACATGCATAAGATATGTCTATGTAATAGAAGAATAAGAATAAAAAGCAGTTTCGGGCTGGAGAGATGGCCCAGTGGTTAAGAGCCCTGGCTGCTCTTCCAGAGAACATGGGTTCAGCTCCCAGCACCCATACAGCAGCTCCCAACCGTCTGTAGTTCCAGTTCCATGGGGATCCAACGCCCTTGTCTGGTCTCCAAGTTGCATAGACATACACGCAGGCAAAATATCATATTCTTAAAATAGTTTAAAAAATGAAATAGAAGCAATTTATTGAAAAACAAAGGATAGGAAGGATGAAACAAACTGCAGACATTTATACAGTAGAATACTTAAATGAAGCAGATCCTTCTGTCAACACAGGTAAGACCTATAAAAAGGCATTAATATGTTGCCAATTATTTGTCTCAGTTCTTCTTGTCTATATGAAAGGCCTCAGAGCTGGATAGCCCAAATCCCAATATCTGCTCTACATGACAAGTTCCTCCATCTCTGAGAGCATTAGTTTCCCCCTCTACGTGGGGATGACTATAGAACTTTCCTTGGAGGACTATGCGCAACAGCCAAGGAACCCCTCCTCCCCAACAAGCAGTAAGTGCCCAGGAACCATCAGGTATTATTTTCCACTATGCAATTTTTTCTATCAAGTTTTTCCTACATGACTTCTCAGTTTTAGCTTTTCTACTGGAGGTAATCCTGATACAAAATTCACACCTTATTTCTCAAGCAGATGAGCAAGTTTCATTACTCATTTTACAATCCTTTGAAATGGAAGCTTCTTCATACACAAAACGCCTTTATGTAGAGAGGTCTGTCTGTATCTGGCCTCTAAACCAGAGGTAAGTAAACATTTTAGGTCAAAGAGTGTCACAGGCAGTCAATTCTGCCTCTGTAGCACAAAAACAGCCACAGACTATGTAGAAATTACAGAAGGAGTTGAGTTTCAAGAGACACTAAAATCTGAACTCCATATAATCTTCACATCATAATGCATTACCATCCCACAGTATTTAGAACTATAACCCTCCCACTTGGGCCGCAGGTCATGGTAGTATAGGTAGCCAGATAGGTATAGCTACTCCTGTTCTGAAACTTATTTTTCATACATGTCTAAGTTCTCCTGAGACTCAGTCTAACTGGGCCTAAACTCTGAACTCAAGTGAATGTCCTGCCTCAGCCTCCTAGAAAGCTGGGCTACAGTTATACATTACTGCCCCAGCTCTAAAAAAGAGAGAGTTGTTATTCTAAAATACCATAAAGTAAGTTTGTAGGATAAAAAAGATTAAATGTGAGTTAAAGATACACAGTGAAAAGTCTCTCTCCTACCTCACCCCTACCCCAAATTTTGTGTATCCTTCCAAAATCCTTTGCCACAATTAAAGAATCCCGAACACAGCATTTCGCTAACAGATAAATCTTTAAATGAACTGCTGCCTAAATTCCTTTAAATGTAATTAGTTTATGCAACTTGTCCCTTGCCCAGGGCAACCTTCTAATATGCCTTTAACTACTTTCTACCTTCCAATTGCTCTTAGATCTGGAATGTTCCCCCAAATGTGTGAAGCCTTGGCTTCAAGTCTATAGTGGTAATGGGAGGTAGCAGAACCATTAATACTACTTATGGAACAGCAGGAGGAAGCTAGGTGATTGGGGCTGTGCTCTTGGGGTGGGGGATATTAAGAGTTTGGGTCCTTCCTCACTCTCTTTGTTTCCTGCCACCATGTTGACTAAACTGCCACAGAACCAAAGCAGCAGGGGCCAAGTAAACACAAGCTGAAACTCCAAGAAAAAAAGAAATAACCCTGTCCCTTCTACTGTAGGCATTTTATCACAATAATAGAAAGCTGACTAACTGATACATTAAAGTTTTCCTCCAGTTTATTAAAGACTTAAATTCAGGCTGGGCATAGTGGCACACACCTTTAACCTTAACACTCAAGGAAGGCAGAAGCAGGTGGATCTCTTGAGTTTGAGGCCAATCTAGTCTCAAGTTCCAGGACAGTCAGGGTTACACAAAGAAACTCTTGTCTTGAAAAACAAACAAAACAAAAGCACCCCCCCCAAAACAAACACATAAAAAAAGATTTAAAAAATTTGTTGTTAAATTTATCTACAACTTGGAGCTAAGAAATAAGTTTTACTGTTTTCTTTGTACTCTATGTTTTTTTTTTCTAAATTTTTCGTTTTGATACAGCATATTCTGTATACATTACTAGATGTAGGTCACATGCACACACACCTTTCCAAACCTAAGGGTATTAATGCTTAAAACTCAACTGCTTCTTGCATTTGTGCAAATTACATGCTGACTTCCTATAGATACTTAGTGATTTTTGTTGTTATTTAAATAACAATACTAATGGAAAAATTCACATCTGAAATTAACCTTATAATTCAATTTTACACTTACACCCAGTACTTGTGGAGGGACAGTAACTATGTATTTTTTTTGTCTTGACATCTCATGATTTTTCCAATCCATTTTTAGTCCTATCCTTTGATGCTTCATTTCCCCTAACGGCTACCACACTTCCCCTAACAACCAGTAACTTGAGCAACACGGTTCTTACCTAACTGTTATCAAACTGTACAGTCATATCATGGCCTGCTCTTACTGACTTGTGAATAAAAGATAGTTAAAATGTAATGAGTCTTCGAGAAGATTGTCACTTGTGCAAATACGAAGTGGAAATAGTAACTTAATGAATATATGCCTGTTTGTTTGAGACAAGGTCTCAAGGTATATCATTGGCTGGCCTGGAACTCACAGAGATACACTTTCCTCTGCCTCCTGAGTGCTGGGATTAAAGGTGTGCACCACCATGCCTTAACTCATAATAGACATACTTTTAAAACCAACTGTCACTACTATATTAGTTAAGATAATCTTATAAAATAGAGACCATGTTAGTTAAGATGTAATTTTTCCCCTATTGTATGTCTCAGTCATTCTATATCTGACAGAAATGTATTCACATACTATGGCATTCACAAGAATGTTATAACATTACTAAAATCTAAAACAAATAATACACAAATCTGGAAGCACACATGTTCATGAACAGAACAATCACATCACACAAATGGCACATTACAGAGTAAGAAAGAATTATCAATACTATACTATGATAGGAATGATATCACATCAAAAAACATGAAGGGTGATTTCCACAAGCAATATTCTTTGAATACTCTATATTAACTCCATTAACATGAAGCTTAAAATAGTTCAAAATAATGGCTGATGAGAGAAGTCAGAATACTGATGGGGAAGCAGGAGTACAACCTATTTGGAAAAAGCAGAGCACTATGGGAATGCTCTACAACTACAATCTGATGTGTGTAGGAGCAGACAAGCTAATAAGCATGTAAAGATTCACTGACAGTTAATGTTTATGCATTTGTTGACTTCGTACATGTTTTATACCTCTACAGTAGTGTAGAAGGAAAAACGATAATTTCTTAATTATCCGAAACTAAAGACGGTTGTTTAATATCAACTCTTCAAAGTTTCATGTACTGAAAACCCAACAGCCTTTTTGTATTCTTTTAGTCACATGATTTTAAACAAATAGTAGCAGATATTCCTGAACATTATGCCATAAAACACTTTTATTACTTCGGAAATCGAAGGTGATTTTAAATACACCTTTAAGAGATAGCATTAACCCCAAGGAATTAAAGGCCCAGGGGCCTTCAATGACATGAACTGTCAGGACACTGCATGTACATTTCAAAAGCAAGCTAAAGACACCTCCAGATTTAACAAGGACTTAAGAAGCAAAGCTTCATATCTGTAACCAAACTGTCACGCTGCCAACATCATCAACACAAACACAAGCACCGCTGTGGTGTTTGACAAATTACCCAGCCATTTGCTCAGATATGCAGAAATTTTCTAAACTATCTGGTCATTCTGACAAGTCTCCGTTTTTCCAGGCTCCGGGGATCACCAACTCCTCCACCAAGAGCATCTTTTAAAGGGACGCGTTTTATCAGAGGCAGGAGGGCTGCTGCCAGAGGACGCGTTTAACCCCACGGTAAAAAGTTTAGCCACTCAGCAGAGATGATGACGAGTAGGTTAAAAAAAAAAATGACACGCAAACCAGCGGTCTCTGGCAGCAGCGGTCTCCAAAACAGGACCAGACTCGGGAGGGCGCGTCAAAGAAGCGCCGCGCCCAGCTGCGTCCCGGAGGCCTTGTCGGAGGGGACCGGCCGCCGCCCAGAGGCGCGACAGGAGACGGCGGTACTCACCGCGCCCGCGGCTCAGCGCTGCCGCCTCTGGGGAACTGCACACCTGGCCAGCGCCCTGCGCTGGCCGGCCCGGCGCGCCGCCGCGGAGCACCGCCACTTCCGGCGCGCGCGAGGAAATGAGGGAAATGAGGGTGTGGTGCGGTCGCGCGCCCGCCTCCACAGCCAGGCCCCGCCCTCCACAGCCAGGCTCCGCCCTCCACAACCCGGCCCCGCCCTCCACAGCCAGGCTCCGCCCTCCACAGTCAGATTCCTCTCTCTACATTTAGGTCCCGCCTCCCACCGCCAAGTCCCGCCTCCAGGGCCCGGGCTTTCTCTTTACAGCCGGGACACGCCCATTCCCCCCATTTCTGTCCTGTGCCCTGCACGGAAAGCTCCACAGCTGACAGAGTTGATTTATCTAAAAACAAACAAACAACAACTGAGTTGGGTGCTTAAGACTTGTGGGAAGCCTGGGAACACTATGCTCTAGAGACATTTTAGCTAGATTCACATGTGGCTAATCTTCACACAAGCTAACCTAACAGAGAGCTGACTAGTGGGAGACTGTGGTTAGGCAACGTGCCTTCTGCTCAGGGAAGGTCAATACTGAACTCTGAAGAGATCCTTACGTGTCTTTACTCTAAACAATTCCATTTGCTGTATGTTAAGTACCGTGTGTATGTGTGTGCGTGTGCGTGTGCGTGTGCGTGTGTGTGTGAAGTCTAGCCTCTTCAGGAAAGCAAATACTGGCAAAGTTGGGAAGAGGCTGGATATGCAGTCAGCAATCCTGTCTTAGAAGTAGGTGGTCCAGACCCTTAAAGTTTTCAGGATTTCCCTTGTGGAGAATATCTGGGCAGAGGAGATCTCAACAACTGTCAGCCAATAGCGTCAATTGTGGTTGGGAACAAAGCTTCTCCCCTAGAAAGCTGCTTCTTTAGTGCGCACCTTGACGGCATCTCAGACACCCATCTGCTCTAGTACATTCACAAACGACAGTAAACATGGGTTAGCTGCCTGCTGTCTACCAGCTCTAGTCTGAAATATGAGTGTAAAGATGCAGCTGAATTCTGTCCTCGGAGACTTGAAACATGAGAACCTTTAGAAAATGATTACGTGCCCAGCACTCCTAATTTCCAAGATAAGGCAAAAGCTCTCTGATGTATTGAGCAATATAAATGGCACCTCACTGAAATCTTAGCTAATCATGATGCCAGACTCCAGCTTTGGCACTGTTAGTCCAAGCCCACATCTACTGTGTGCCTACATTATACTTGACATTTCATTAACACTTACTGAGAAGTTCTCAGAAGCCAGGTGTGGCATCTACGTATAGTCCTAGTACTCAGGAGGCTGGGGCAGAAAAATCAAAATTTTCAAGCCTTCCTGGATTCAGGGCAGCCTGGGATAAACACTTAGACCCTATCTCAAACAAAAAGAAAGTTCACAGATGTAGGGACCTTTAGAGTGTACCCTCTAGGCTCATGTTCAGCCATAAAAATGCTTGGGTTTGGATTTTCCTTAGGGACACTTTAAATTGGATGGGGACTATGGTGGAAAGAATGAGAAAGATCTTCTCTGCAGTTTCTGGCATCTCAGTACCAACCACAGGCTCTAACTGAACTTGTGAATGGATGAATTCTGGTAAAGTCTCCAAAAAGACAAATAAATGTCCCCATAAACCAAATTCAAAACCACCCCACTTTTTAGCACACCAAAATCCATCCACTTCAGGTATTTTGTGTTTTCCTTTCTTTTCTAGCCTCACAGATGCTGAGCTTCTGTCTCCCTTGTGTTTGCTGTCTTCCCTTTATCTTCCTTCCTTCCTGAGCCTACATTTTATGCGGTGCACACACTGGACAGTGGGCACATTTACTAGCTTTTCGTCTGAACCTTTGAATTCTTCCTAAACCCACGGTTTGGCTCTTCAGTTTCCAGAGAGAAAATGAAAAGGCAGAAGATAGTGTAGATTGTGCTGGTTGTAATTTATCACGGTGACACAGACAGATCCTCCGTTGATGACTTGCGGCTATCAGATCAGCCTGATGAATTGCTGATGTGGGACTGCCCAGACCTCTGTGGGCGGCACCACCCCTGGACAAGCAGTTTGGGGTTGTATAAGAACGTAAATTGAGAAAACATGGAAATCGAGCCAGTAAGCAGCTTTCTCTGTGGCCCCAGTTTCAGTTCCCGAGTCCAGGTTCCTAGCTGAGTTATTTCTCTGACTTAGAGACGGTCTTTGATGTGGAAGTGAAAGTCAGACAAGCCCTGTCCTCTCTGCGTGGATTTTGGTCAGTGTTTTATCACAGCAACAGAAGGGAGCCACGGCACCAGTGTTACGTAGCAATTTCCTTCGAGATAAAACCTTCCATCTTGGAGCCAGGCTTCTTAAGACACAGGAGGTTTTAAAGGTGAAACATTCCATCCTGCAAAGTTAAGCTCAGGAAACAACTAAAAACCATCACGAAGTCCCTGAAACTGACCAGACATACCACCTACCTACCTCTCTTCCAAAGCAAATAATCAGTAAGGATTGCTAAAAGACACTCTTAGACAATCTAAGCTGCCTGGAAGAGGTTATCTGAGTATCTAGAAGCAAGCATCTCCAACCTGTGGATATGCCTTCAAATTGTGTGCAGTGAGCTCCAGCTCTCATAAGCTGTCACCTATGTTGCAGTGACGATGCAGCTATCTCTGAGTCCTTTTTAGCTCCTGTAAGTAACTCTAATAAAACTCATTGACTTTCCATGTTGGACTTTGGCAGCATCTTTACTACTTTGATCTGTTGTCCTTTCCCTATCTGGAGTGAGTAGACATTTGTTCAGGTCTCCCCAAGAGGAATGCCATACAACACCATGATAGGATTGGCTCTTTCCCTTAGGATAACTTCTTCCCAGTCACAGTCCCTTCTATTTCTAAGACCTACACACACACACACACACACACACACACACACACACACGTTTGTACATATGTGCATAGACATGCACACAAAATGACATGCACATTGTCTTAGTTAGGGCTTTTATTGCTGTGAAATGACACCATGACCATGGCAACTCCTATGAGGAAGCATTTAGTTGAGTCTGGCTTACAGTTTCAGAGGTTCAGTCCATTATCATCGTATTGGGAATCATGGTGACATGATGCAGGAGAGACAGCTGAGGGGTCTACAGCAGGATCAATGGGCAGCAGGAAAAAAGTGAGACACTGGGCCTGGCTTGAGCTTCTGTGACCTCAAAGCCCACCGCCAGTGATACTCTTCCTGTCATATACCCACTCCTACTCTCAAAAGGTCATACCTCCAATAATCTACTCCCTATGGGCCATTTTCATTTAATCCATTGCATTTCACTCCCTAGCAACTGTAGGCTTGTATCTATATCATAATGCAAAATGCATTTAGTCCAACTTCAAACGTCCCCATAGTCTATAGCAGTCTTAAACTTGTTTAAAAGTCCAAAGTTTCTTCAGAGACTCTTGGCAACCTTGTAACTATTATCCCTACAAAATAAAAATACAAAAGTAAATCACATACTTCCAGCGTACAATGGCACAGGATATACATTACCATTTCAAGAGGGAGGAAACGGAACAGAGTGAAGAAATACTGGACCAAAGCAAGATCAAAAACCAGCTGGGCAAACTCCAAATTCTGCATCTCCACAACTGATGTCAAAGTACTCTTCAGACCTCCAACTCCTTTCAGCTTTGTTGACTGCCATACATTTCTCTTGGGCTGGTTCCACTTCCTGCTAGAAAGCTCTCCTTGGCAGGTATCCCACAAGTCTAGTATTTGGGATCTCCAAAGAAATCCTGACTTCACCTGCATAGCTTCACACAATGGCCTCTCTGGGCTTCCATACAGGGCACCCCTGACATATTCCTGGCCTCAGTGGCTTTCCTTAATTGGGGAAGGAGATTTTATAACCCCTGTCTTTATCCTTGACTCTAAAGCCACATGGCCAAAGCTGCCAAGTTCTACTTCTTGCTGGAGCAGGAACATGGCCCCCTTATTCAAATACATTTCCACTAGGTTTCTGTTTTATATGGTTTCCTTCACTGCCTAAGCTTGGCTGTCCTGGAATTTGCTCAGTAGACCAGACTAGCCTGGAACTCAGAGATCCAACAGCCTCTGCCTTCCAAGTACTAGAATTAAAGATGTGTACCACCATGCCTGGCCCTAAGCTTTTCTTTAACTCCTTTTTACAAATTAGAAGCTTAGCTGGGTGGAGTCCTTTATTCCACTTGGCACGAGGCTCTTTAATCTGTTTACACTTCCTGGTGCTCCTTTTCTCCTTCAGCTGTACCCTTTGTATATTTTCCTTGCTCAGCTTGCTCTTCTTCACCATAGATCTCCATAAGGCTGACCACTAATAACCACAGTACACAGTCATCGCTGGGCTATTTTGAAATCTCTTCTATAGATGCAGTTAATTCAAAATTCTTCGATTTAGTCTCAGGCAGAAGAGCAAAAAAATAGTCACAATTTCACCAAAATATCAAAAGAATGATCTCCAGGCCACATTTAATATTCTTCTCCTCTGAAACCTCTTGTGTACTACTAACGTTTGGTAGTCCATCGGTTGGGCAGGTCTGCCCTTCTCAGTCTCTGGACTTACATCCTTGAGGTGGCTGTTTTGGCTAGGATGTGTCTGCCAGTTGCTGGGGGTCGGGAGGAGTGGGAGCAAACAGAGCACTGCTATCTAGTGTCTGTAAGGCTCTGTCTTCACACTTATAAGACCCCTAAGCATTAATCACCTGCTGGAGGGATGCAGCTGAGGTGTCAAGTAGACCACTGAAGATCAAGAATGTTCAAGCATCTCAGCAGTGATTGACAGAGAGGCAGCTGCAGAGGGTGACCGACTCCTTGAGCCTCAGGCTCTAGACTACAAGCACCAGGCTTAAATCTTAGTGGATGAGATCCCATCCTGATAAGCAAAGGTAGGGCGACATTTCTGTCAGCATTTCATTGCCTGACTCGAGACTCCTGCCACTTGCACTTCGGTCTTGTCATTCTACACAGCTGACTCTGCACAGGCTCCTCTCCCTGGGGTGGTGACAAATTAAATTCTGGTTTCCTGGTGGCTTGTGGCTGTTCCCTATTCTATTTCCCTCACTGGTAATCTGCAACAGTGATTCATGCTGAGCCACAGCCTCTCTGGGGGGGGGCGGGCGGCGCCCGGCTTTAAGCCGCACAATCCCAACAGACAACCATCAGCACACTACAGTAGGTTGTACTGCTAAGCTATGCTGCTCAGTTGGCGAAGTGGAGTAAATACATAGCAACATCTGGCGTTTTCAGTTTATGATAAGTTTAGCAGGATGTAGAGTCATTTTAAGCGAAGGAGTGCCTGTACTGTGTTTACAATTGCAACTATTGAACCATCTCCGAAAAGCACTCAATTCACCAAGGAACATTTGGAAACAAGTAGCTGAACATAAAAGCACTCAACTGAGAAATGCCTTACAGACCAAAGTGAAGAATATATCTGAGGCCCAATGGGTAATAGTTTGTGTGGTGGTTTGAACAGGTATGGCCCCCATAGACTCACTTGTTTGAATATGCTTGGCCCATAGGAAGCGTACTATTAGGAGGTGTGACCTTGCTGGAGCTTTGCTGGAGGAATGTCACTGTAGAGGTGGGCTTTGAGGTCTAATATGTGCTCAAGCTACACCCAGTGTAGAAGACTCAGTCTTCAGTTGCTTTCAGATCAAGATGCAGAACTCTCAGCTTCTCCAACATCACCTGCCTGGACGCTGCCATGTTTCCCACCGTGATGACAATGGACTGAACCTCTGAAACTGTAAGCCAGCCCTAATGAAATGTTTTCCTTTATAAGAGTTGCCTTGGTCATGGTGTCATTTCACAGCAAAAACAAACAAACAAACAAACAAACAAACCCTAACTAAGATAGTTTGTAATTGCAAAATCAGAAGTCTCCAAATGAAATTCTAACTCAGAAATCACTTCCCTCCGATTGTCTCCCAGAATCCATGCCCCTCTCACAAATTGCTTTGATGTGTCTCCTCCACATCTGTCTATAACTTCCTTAATTTTGTTCAGATACCCGACTAGTCCCCGTAAGTGCTATTATTTCTTTAAGAGCTCATACCTCCTTATAGGAGCTTATAGAAGCTTATAGCTGCATATGTATTATAAATGTAAACTTTGGGCAGGGCCAACATCGAGAACTCCCTGGGCAGAGGTACTTTGTGCAAAGCCTAATGGCTGGGGTTCCATCCCGGGGATCATAATGGAAGAAGAGACTCTTGAAAGTTGTCCTCTGACCTCCAGGTGCACTGTGGCATGTGAAAGTGTACATGGAGACATGGTATGTAGATGTAATAAAAACATAAAAAGAAATGTAAAAAAGTAAATGTAATAAAAAATGTAAAAAAAGAAATTTTTTTCTGGAAAAACTAAGAATTTTAAAAAAGATAATACCAGCAACTAGTCATAGAATAACAGTATTTGGTGGAGAGGCACACGATCCAGGATTACCTGATCTATTTCAACCTCTACAATTCTACAGTTTGAAATCTTAAATGGCAAAAGCAGGTGGAATTAACCAGAAAGGGACCCATAGGATTTCTCTGTGTACTAACACAGTCCATGAAAAGGCTCAAAACAGGAGTCTGAAGCCTCTTAAAGCTCTATCTAAAATATTTGCAATAAAAGACTGGATTATAATGTTATCATACAATAAAAAGCTAACATTAGAGATTGTCTTAGTTACTGTTTTATTGTTGTGAAGAGATACCATGACCAAGGCGCCTTATAAAGGAAGCATTTCACTGGGCACTTGTTTACAGTTTAAGAGGGCTAGTCCACGTTCATCACAGTGGAGAGCGTAGAGGCCAGCAGGCAATCAGGCATGGCAACGGTGCTGGAGCGTATCTGAGAGTCTACATCTGATTTATATATTGCAGGCAGAGAGAATGTAAGACTGGGCCTGGCTTGGGCTTTTGAAACCCTAAAGTCCACTCCCATTGACATACCTCCTCTAACAAAGCCACAGCTCCTTCAACAAGCCTCACCTACTCCTAATTCTGCCCAAACAATTCCACCAACTGGGGACCCAAGCATTCAAATACATGAGCTTAGGGAGGCCATCTTATTCAAAAGCACTATAGAGATTTTGAGAATTAATTAGAAAATATACTGTTACATTTGGAAGTTTAAAAAGCAACACTTTCAAATAACTTCCTTTGTGGAGTTAAACCTGAAACTGGAGGTGTGATTATATAACGGAAATGGAGTGAGGGATAGCCCCTTACCTGAGCTGCAATACCAGATAAGAATATCGAAAGAAAAAAACCAAGGCAGGTACCAAAGTAAACCTGTGGCTTTGCACACCTAACAAGGGAAATTAGTTATGGACTCAGGTCATAGGTTTATTTTCTAGGGTTGCTGTAGCTGTCACCAACAAGGTGACACAAGAATACAGCCACTGGATTCTCATGGTTCTGGAGGGTGTAGCTCAACAGCAAGTGTCATAGTCTGACTCCTCAATATTGTGGAGAAGCCTTTCTGACATTTCCTCTGGTGTTTCTGACATTCCCTGGGGTCTTAGGGTTTCTGATGCTGTGAAGAGACACCGTGACCTTGGCAACTCTCAAAAAGGAAAACATTTAATTAAGGCTGGGTTACAGTTCAGAGGTTTAGTTCATTATTGTCAGGAAGTATGGCAGCCTGCAGGCAGACATGATCCTGGAGGAGGATCTGAGAGTTCTACATCTTGATCTGCAGGCAGCAGGAAAAGACTGAGACATACCAGGCCTGGCTTGAACTTTTGAGACCTCAAAGTCCATCCCCAGTGATACACTTCCTCCAATAAGGCCACGCCTACTCCATCAAGGGCCACACCTCCTAATAGTGCAGTCCCTATGAGTCTATGGGGCCATTTTCATTCAAACCACCACACTTAGTTTCCCTCAGTATGCCTTGCATCTGCGACACTATCATAACTGTCTTCAAACTGCTTTTCACTCTTCTCTTCATTATGGTCACATATCCCTCTCCGTTCAGTGACACCAGTCACTGGAGTCAGGCCCTCCCTGATTCACTATAACCTCAGTTTAATTTACTTCCATATATGAAGGGAAGTATTTCCCTACTTCCAAATAAGATCAAATCTACAGTTCAGGAGACAAGGATTCAAAAGCACCTTCCAAGGAATACATTCCTACCCACTTCTGGTGTCTGGTACACACAATGCACTGCTCTTTCTGCTTTAGACCTTGCTTCCTTACTGTATGTCTTGCTTGTGGTAAACACTTAGCACAGGTAACAAGCATTTCAGATGATCCACAGATGTTGTCAGTTTTTTAGCCTTCACCCAAAAGCATTGAGCTTTTGATTGCAAGTTGTGACATCAGCTCTGAAATCTCCTTAAAAACTTTAAGGATTTATTTTTGAGTACATAGTGTTTTGCTTGCATGTATGTTTGTGCATGATGTACATGCCATGCATGCCTGCTCTCTGCAGAGGCCAGAAGATGGAACCACATTCCCTGAGGTTGAAGTTACAGGTGGTTGCAAGCTAACATTTGGATTCTGAACCAGAATCCCCTGCAAGAGTTGTTAAGTGCTTTTAACTGCTGAGCTATTACCCCTATCCACTGTGTTGAAATCTTAATAAGGAGAAACTTATTTGTTGGGGTAATATTTTCATGGACTATGTAAAGGTGTGTCTCTGTCCTTCCTCATGTACCTAGGGTATTCTCTGACTTTAATAAAGAGCTGATGGCCTATTGCTAGGCAAGAGAGGGAAGGCCCAGACTTCAGGGCAAAGATAGGAACTCTGGGGAAGAAGTGAGAGGTGGGAGGGTGGGGGTTGGGATTTACCAGCCAGACATGGAGGAAGGAAGGGAGTCGTACCTACAGGGACATAGTGAGAGGTAACAGGCCACGTGACAAACACGGATTAGAATAAACGGGTTAAGGAAGTTATAGGAGCTAGTTGGGAACAAGCCTAAGCTTTCATAAATAACAAAAAGTCTCCATGTCATTTTGGGGGGCTGGTGGGTAGAAACAGTCCAATGATACATTCTCTTCAAATGGACCCATGATAGTTAATACCAAGCAGAGCCTCTAGGCTGTTTGGGAGGTTCCAGAGGACCTTACCATACACAGGAAGGTTGAAATTACTCCACATCGATCTTTGCTTTCTGCATCATACCAGTTAGGGAGGGGACATTACAGGAGTAGAACTAATTAAAAACTTCTAGTAGGTTCTACAAAACCATTATCTACATTTGCCTAATGTGACTCTAGAAAAATGATTAAACCTGCACTTACAGCCTATGATGGTTAGTCTAGGCTTTCAATTTGATTTGATTGAAGATCAGCTAAGAGTCATGTTTCTGGGTGGGCCTGTGAAGGTACTTCCTGACGGTTAACTGAGGGAAAGACCCTTTCCTGGAGCAGGTGGCACCTTCCCATGATGGTACCTGTGTAAAGAGGTTTAAGGGAAAATCGGTACTTACTGTCTGCCTTTGCTCCTTCCTGGTGAGTGATCGTGTTGCTATCTTCTGTTGGCATTGAAACCAGGTTCTTTACACTCTCAAGATCAAATGAAGACCAACAGCTCTCTAAGAATCCCCCAGCCCTTCAGTATCAGATCCAGTCTCACGATCTGAAGAGCTTCTTGGTTTTCAGCCTCTCCAGTGTGAAGACAGCTATTGTCGGACTGCACAGGCCATACCATGTAAGCCAAGCTAACAGTCCCCACTTTGTAATATGGTTTCATTATGTTTGTTCTGTTTCCCTAGAGAAACCTAATGCATATCCTACCAAGGGCTTCTCATGGCTGATACTAATAACACCTCCATTCTGTTACTGCAGAAACCAAGAAGGTGGGCAGTTATTGTTTCTTTAAATAACAGGTTTGATTGCTAAATTTTCATCTGTATACATCGTGTTTTGCCCACTGCTGCCCTTTCTCATTACTCTCTCTTCCCTCCTTCTCACTCCTAGGTCAGCTAATTTCTGACTAGATTCTACTGCTCTTTCTTGCTTACATTACCCTACACACCACAGCATGGGATCCTGTCTCTCTGATGCCCTTCAAGGAAGGAACCTGGTGACTGTCCTACTCTCTGATCTCACGCCAATATATTAGATCCTCATGAGAAATCTGACTTAATACTTACTGGTGGATGAACCATATGTCAACGTTGACTTTAGAAGTTACCCAGCAGGCTACATTGTATCAATTTAAGCTCTCCTTTAGAACGTAGGCCTCCACTTGAAACAAATATCAGTTTATGTGGCTGATAGCACAAACAGCCTGTCAAATGTCTAGGTCAAGGGACAAACACAGAGACATGACAAGATTTATTTATTTATTTATTTGTTTGTTTATTTATTTTTGAGTGCACATGGCTTTGGATGTTTGTGACTTTCTTCTTGACTTAGATTGCCATAAAAAAGGCCAGCAAGTTAAGTAGCTTTTACACTTCTATTTCCCAGAGAAAAGGACTGTCCCATCACCTACACTCCTCTGGCCTCAGGTAGTATAAGCAGCCATAAGTATTACCTAAACATGGACTACACACTCCTAAACCCACGGAAGGATTGAAGTGAGGTGAGATGAAAACAGAAAAACCCAAAACCAAAACAGTTGCTCCAGTCCTAAGTATAAGCATGACAACAATGACCTTTAAAAGGACCTTAATTTTTTATTAATGAAGTTGACCATTTTCAAGAAATCTTCATTATGAAGTATCAAAAATGTTTCTACCCCAAACTAAAAACTGGCTATTGTATTTAAGCTGTAGAATGTATTTTCCTTACCTTTCTTAGTGACACTTACTTTTAACTTGAATTACTGTGTCAATTGACACAGGTATCCTAGTACAGGACAGAGCTGGCTAGACAGCTGGCTAGTACAGGACATAATGGCTAGAATGGTCTCAGGCTGTGGGCTCCAAGTCCTCATTCCTTGCAATATCACCACATTGAGATGTATCCCTGTCCAGTCTCCCATGCCTGAGCTTCAGCTGAGATGTCTCATTAGCCAGGTCTTATAATTTAACATGTTCCTGTAGCTGCAAAAACATTTTGTCACTTGCCACAACACACAAGGCCAGAGTCACAACTATAAACTAGTTGCTTTTTTTTTTTAATGTTCAATGTTTGTTTCCGTAACCCTGGAAGTGAACGAGGCTTATCCTCAAGAGGTTCACTGGCCTTGCTACAGAGTATGGCAATGTGCCCAATTAACCACTCTATATGCAAAATAAGGTTCCTCATGACATTACCCAAGGTGGTCCATCCTGTGAATCCCCAGTGAAGTGGGAAACTCTGTGGTGTTCAGCTAAGGTGCTGCAATCAGACGGGAGACTTTCTTCTGTATTGGCTGGCAGCAGAGGCCAGGGTGGCAAATCTGCACAGAATCCCTCTCTTCCTGACCAGCCCTCTAGAGGCAGGGGAAGCTGAATATGCCCGTGTGAAGGTGTTTAGAGGATGGCTGCCCTCCACTCTGTCTGCCTAGGGAGAAATGCTTTCTTTATGCAGTGGGAAGAATGCTTCTCCTTTCTTTTCTTATATAGGAAATATTTATCTAGGACATGTTCTTGGATCTGCTTAGATAGTTCTCCACCCAAATAAGCTGACCACATGGCAAGATATGAGAGGAAGGAATCTTTCATGGGAGTTGGTATGTTTTTTAGGGGGAAGTAACAAGTAACAAGACACAGAGACACACGATCCTCCATAGTCTATGCTGTTGAAAAAGGACGTTTGCTTCCAACATACTAATGTAAAAGACTTCCCCAACGTACCTCTGAAGCTTCAGCATGTATTTCTTTCCAGCTTTGGTGGTCCAGACTCAAGTAGGAGAAAGCAAAGGTTGTCAGGATGGCCTGAGTTTGGTCTCAAAGGGTGAGTCAGTTGCTGGGTGATACATGCAAAGTCTACAAGCACACGTGTGTGCACTGGAAATGACTTGGACTCTTGGCACTAAACACAGTGTGGTTACAGACCAGACTGGTATTAACAACTAACGTGTGTCATTGCCCTGGATGGAGGCTAAAACAAACTAAGTAGCTGGTATGTTAAGCTTTGTAAGTGGCTGAGGACAGTTTCCCTCCACTGTTGTCCATGTTTGTTCATGCACATTTTTAGTAACTGAGAGATTACTGAAGTTTCAGGAAATTAACAGCTAAGAGTTCCAGACACCAGTGATTATCAACACTGTCCACTATTCGTTCTAAGGAAGGTCACCTGTAAGGAGGATGTCCCTGATTGCAGGGAGGAAATCCTACGGTTGCAGGGTTGACTTCCACTTGAATATTGTACACGACACACCGGTGACACCACCAAGAGCCATTGCTCCTTCGTCATTATTGCTCTCCCACAATTACAACAAATTCTCTGTGACATTTGAATTATGTGTAGACTCAGAAATCAGCAAGCTCGTATTTTTTGCAACCAGGAAGTTAAAACGAGAGAAAAAGTTGACACATTTTATGATTTATCATTTTATTTACACAACTGAAATTATTTCCTTAGTCACCTTGGTTACAAAAACAAGTCAACATGGTATGGGTTTAATAGCCTTTCTTAAATGGATCTCACAAACTTTAGTGGCTGACAGATTGCTACTTAATACTCAGTAATATTTAATATACGGTAACTTCTGCATATATGTAGATGAAAAATCTGTCTGATAGTGCTAACAAGTATAGGTACTATAACAAGTATGGGTACTTTTATATCTCAGGAACAGACAGACAAATGGTTATTAGTCAAGTGTTAATTCCCCACAGATGGGCCAGCTATTTAGACTTGGAGCTTAGCCCTTGAGAGCTACCTGCTGTAGCAATTCACCCTTACTGTGCAGGATTGTTGAATAATTTGAATTTATCCGTATTT
Organism: Grammomys surdaster; assembly: GCF_004785775.1. Classification (NCBI taxonomy): domain Eukaryota; kingdom Metazoa; phylum Chordata; class Mammalia; order Rodentia; family Muridae; genus Grammomys; species Grammomys surdaster. Next base: position 1,363,513 of record NW_021620771.1, on the reverse strand, counting down.
TTGCATTTAATAAAACTATTATTAAGCACATCTGAAAAACAAAATGGGTCCCATGACTAGAGATATTTATATTAAAAAAAAAACCCTTATCACAGTGTATCTGAAAAAAATGACCAAACTAAAGCCATATTATATGCTGAAATAGCATTTTTCATCTTTCCATCTGTCTGGCTGTGTGTGCACATGAATATTACACACACTCCATAAGGCTCTATCTGGTATACTTATCTGAGCATTCTCAGCTACATAAAATGACACAACTTTTCTGTGTTTGTGAAATGCCCATAAAATATAGTATTATGACTATTTCAAAGTCCTATCACAGTGCTTGAAGTCTGAAGACCAGGCAGTGTTTTGGTAATGTGACCTTTTTGTGGGAAGTGACAGTCCATAGACAGCCAAAGAAACTTCCAAAAGCCACCCCTAAAGCCCTAGAGGAGTGCAGAGTGTCTGTGGCTATAACCATCAGTACAGAAAGACAAGAACCTTACACAGGAGTCGTGGTCAGAACGGAAGAGACCAAAACACGTACCATAGCAGCATAAAGGACGGATGGGGAGCTGATCCATGCACCTTTCACACGAGCTCTATAAGAGCCAAAACCTTTTTCTCTCCCCTCAGTAGGTGTCAGGGAAAACTTCTAATACAACTAGATGAACTGTCCTTCCCTTTGGGTATGAGCTGACAAGATAGGGATTAAAACAAGACAGACCCACCTGTCCCCGAGCATTGGATGAGCACTCTTTGGTGGGTAGGGCGTAGAGCAGAATGGTGTGCCGAGGGCAGCATTGGTGGCTCAAGGCCTCTGTTGCCAGCAATTCTGGGCCTGAAGGCCGCTCCACTCCAAATGCCCACTCTTCACCCTGTTCTGGTCAGTGGGTAGGAATCACACAGCACTGAACGTGAGATGTGGCCGAGGGCTCAACGGGGGACTGCATCTTGTGGGGTCACTTCTTTCCGGTTGCCTTGTACACAGCAAGGGCAACACCAAATCTCTCCATTGTGCTAAATCTAAGAGCCATTTAACCATGAAACAAAACAAAACATGTTCCTAAGAAAAGGCTACATACATGGTTAAAAAATCCAAAAATCTATATTCAGGATGTCATATGCTGAGCCAAGGACAGGCCCGAGGCTCCCTTCTCCTCTCCAGCCCTTAGTGGACCTCATTGGCTGCAACTACCCAGTCCTATGCTGGGCTTTCCTTCTAAACAAGGACAGGGTTTTCAACTGATGTTGTTTGTATGTGTGCTTCATATTAAAACATCCTTTGGGCGTGGTAGGTTTTTAATCCACCAGGAAAATCAGACATTTCAGGTACAATTTCTCATCCAAGTTGTGAATGGCAGACCCCACACATGTGAACACAGAGTTCGCGGTGGCTACTGATGGGCAGACCAACAGAGGTGCTACCCAACGCTAAAGGGAAAGGGGATCTAACCAGAGGCTTGGAGCACCCACCCGGTGGGGCAGGTGTGCTAGGAGGGCAGACCACCAGGAGGGAGGACCACCAGGAGGGAGGACCACCAGCTACTTGAAGTAAAACCATTTTGAAAACCAGCTAAAACAAACTACAGAAAGCAAGTCTGCCACCTGGGGCTAGTCTTGGCCAGTATGATGTACACAAAGGGGCCGGTGGACTCGATGCTCTTGGCATGTTTCTTCCCCCTTGGGAGTCCATTACCGTTCACAAAGAAATGTTAGCTATCAAATGTGTCCATTAATTTTGCCGCTGAGGGTGAAACCATCCAGTTAGCATATACACTATCATTTGCATATCTTGGAAACCCAGTGCTAGTGCCATCGGCTCTCGTGAGTGGTACAGGACTCTCTCCAGGCCAGTTCGGGTCTGACATGCCTAAAAATGAAAACAGATAATTTGTTCTGCACTGAAGAACTCAAACTTCATGTGCAGACAGTAAGGCCTTGGCAAAACTCCCTTTGATGGTTAAACCAACTTGCGCTTTCTGTGCCAATTCCATGAATGGGTTTGCATCTCAGGTTTCCAAAACAACTGCTCTAATGTGGGGTAACCTCACGTACTCCTGGTAAAGGTAATTTAGCAGAAGCTACCAATCTCAATGTCTAGGAGTTTAGAGTCTCAAATCTAAAACAGATCTGGTGAAACGCTTAACTGTTTTCCCAGGACAGTGTAAAGCATCAGCGAATGGCTGGACTATCTGGCTTCCTGTAGTGGGAACGTTCTAGGGACGCTTCACTTGTCATCGCTGCTAAAGTGGAGGAGGAAGGCTTCCTTTCCCACAGGGGGCGCACACAGGCTGCCCCGCAGCACTGTTGGTACAAGGCATGAGTGAGGACCCGTGACTCAGGAAGCATGCAGAAAGAACCTACCTTAGTTTGAAACTGCAAGACTTCAAAAAGCATCAATGAGCGAGTTAGGAAGCAGAAAAAAATTTTCAAGTATTTAATCCAAGACAAAGGAGGAGTTTTGGCAAGAACCGTATTTACTGTCCATTGCAAGGCCACAGCACCACAGACTATGTTCTTTCAGAAAGCATTGGCTCAGTATTTCGTAAGTGACAACATCGTGATGGGGGTAGGGTGCAAAGGATGTGAAAGCAGCAGTCTGGTGTCTGCCCAGGGCCCACGTGGTTTCCCCACTGCCCCACACTGCCTGGCGATGGACACAGAGCTGGAAGTGTGACTATAGATGGCTTCCACAAGGCACACACCAGCCCAGGAGCAGCCTGGGGGTACCCTAGCTATGTTATCATGCAAGCTGGGAATGCCAGCTTTCCCTGGCAAAATTTACTCCCTCCCCAGATTAGGTAAATTTAAGTAACAAAGTCAGAAGTACTATGATTTGCTTCCCAATGGCCCCTGAGAATTCTGCTCTAATCCGCTTGCTTCTCCTGTGTCATCTTAAGTTGCTGGGCTGTGTAGCAATGACACTTCTTTTCACATCCTTTGAGAAAGACATAGCTGCAAAATGCCTGAATGTATGTAAACTAGATGCAAAGTCAGATATTTACAAAGAAAAGGGTTCAGAGGAGGCTTTGGTTTCAGTGGGATCAGAAACACTCTTAAAAAGCGTTACAGAGAGTTGGGATGGTGCAGAAGGGACAGCGTTGCTAGAATCTAGTAAATGCATGTGAAATTCTACCATAGAGTTTGTTTTCAATCCATGTGGAAGGGAGGGAGCGCGGGAGGGGAGCATTGTTACAGTCCACCAGGGGCGTCTCCTCTTCCGAGAGCCCATCATCATACAGCAGTGAGTCTGAAGGGGTGGATGCAGCCAGGTCCAAGTAGTCCTGGAAGAGAGAGAAAGAGAGATGGCCAGTTATCTTTGACCCTCGGCCATTCCTAAACACACTGAGGGCTCCTTTATGCTCATGGGGCAGAGGTACTGGCTGTACCCCCTACCCTCTACTGTTTCTTGGCCCCTCTGTAAGACCACAGCCTTCATCCGGGAGGATAACACTGAGGTAAGGCACTGGGGTTCCTTTAATCCAAACAAGAGCAGAGGGCTGGGGAAGTGGCTTCTTTGCATAGTCTTGGGCCTGAAAGCACTTGCTGTGATCACATTATTCCTGTAGAAACATAATGTGCCAAGTGGTAGGTTCAGCCCAATGGATGCTTTTCAGCTTCCCTCCAGGACCTCTGCTGCTACAGGGCACAGATACAGATACAGGGACCTCAGCTCCCACGAACAGCAAATGTAAGGTGCCTCCAGCTTGTGTTATACCACTTCACTATGTAGGCAATTCCAGTGTTGTCCTGGCTCTTTCTCAACACGGTGATTTTAGCATCTATTGTTACTTCTGCTCAGGACAACCCTAAACCCACAAATCTTGGATTTTCTCAAGAAACAACAAAACTGTGTCAATGCGGTCAAGGCTGTTCACCACTTTCTCTACCAGATTTAGTGTATCGATTTTATGTTGATCCATTTGGAGTTGAGTTTTGAGCAGGTTGATAAACATGGGTCTACTTGGATTCTTCTACAGGCAGCCATCCAGTTTGACTAGCACTATTTGTTGAAGATGCTGTCTTTTCCCAGTGTATTTCTGGCTTCTGTATCAAAAGACGGGTGTCCACAGGTCTGGGTCTTCAATCTGATTCCACTGATCACCATGTCTATTTCTGTGTCAATACTGTACTTTTTTATTATTTAGCTTTGTGATACAACTTGAAATAAGGGATAGTTCTTCTACTGATCAGGATTGTTTTAGCTATTCTGGATTTTTTTTTTTTGAGTTTCCATATGAAGAAAAAAAATTGTCCTCTCAAGATCTGTGAAGAACTATGCTGTTATTTTGATAGAGCCTGCATTGTAGACTGCTTTTGGCAGCATGGCCACTTCCACACTACTACTACTACCAACCCATGGGCATGGGAGATCTTCCCATGTTCTGCTATCTTCTTCAGATTTTCTGTCTTCAATGTCTTAAAGTTTACATCATGTAAATTTCTCACCTGCTTGGCTAAAGTCATCCTGAGATATTTTTTATTGTTTAGGCTGTTGTGATAAGTATTGTTTCCCTGATTTCTTTCTTAGCCCATTTGCGATTTGTACACAGAAGAGCTCCTAACTTTTTATAAGTTAATTTCGTACCTAGCTACTTTGCTGAAAGTGTTTATCAGATGTAAAGAGTTTACTGGTGGAAAATTTTGGGTCACTTATATTCACTATCATATCATTTGCAAAGAAAGATACGTGGCTTCTTCCTTTCCCATTTGTATCCTTTTCTCCTTCAGTTGTCTTCTTGCTCTAGCTAAAACTTCAAGTGCTATACTGAATAGGTATGGTCAGAGTTGATAACCTTGTCTTTCTCCTGATTTAGTGAAAATGCTTCCAGTTTCTCTCTATTGAAGTTGATTTTGGCTATGGGCCTGCTTAAAAATGTCTTTACTATGTGTCGAAGTATGTCCCTTGTATCCCTAATCTCTTCAGAACTTTTATCATGAAGAGGTATAGGATTTTGTCAAAGGCCTTTTCCGAATCTAATGAGATGATCATGTGCTTTTTGTCTTTCAGTCTGTTTATATGATGGATTACATTTACCCATTTACCCATGTTAAACTATACCTCGATTTCTGGGATGAAACCTACTTATCACTGTGGATGTTCTTTTTGATGTGTCCTTGGGTTTATTGAAAAAACTTGGACCTATGCTTATAAGGGAAATTGCCTGATTTTTTTTTCTCTTTGTTGGGTCTTTATGTACATTAGGTATTACAGTAATTGTGTCCTCATAAAATGAACTGGGCAACGTTCACTGTTTATATTTTATATTGTGTAGAATGATTTGAAGAATATTGGTATTAATCCTTCTTTGAAATCTTGCTAGAATTATATGCTAAAACCATCTGGCCCTGGGTCTTTTTTTTGGGGGGGGGTGCGGTTGGGAGACTTTTAATGACTGCCTCTACTTCACTAGGGTTTACAGATCTGTTTCAATTGTTTATTTGATGTGGATTTAACTTTTTGAGAAAAGTATTCATTTATTTTAGATTTTCCAATTTGTGGAGTACAGGTTTTTAAAGTATGTTCTTTTTTTTTTTTTTTTTTTTTTTTTGGTTTTTTTGAGACAGGGTTTCTCTGTGTAGCCCTGGCTGTCCTGGAACTCACTCTGTAGACCAGGCTGGCCTCGAACTCTCGAACTCAGAGATCCACCTGCCTCTGCCTCCCAAGTGCTGGGATTAAAGGCGTGCGCCACCACCGCCCGGCTTTTAAAGTATGTTCTTATGATTCTCTAGATTTCCTCAGTGTTTGTTGTTATTAAGTTCCCCCTTTTCATTTCTGATTTTGTTAATTTGGCTACTCTCTCTCTCTGAGTTAATTTGGAAAAATACTTCCTCAACAGAACACCGCTAGCGCAGGCCCTGAGATCAACAACGAAAAACGGGATGACTGAGAAGCTTCTGCACAGACTAGGACACCGTCACTCAGACAAAGCAGCAGCCTACAAAATAGGAAAACTTTTTTTTTTTTTTTTACCAACTACACATCTGATAAAGGGCTAATATACAACATATATAAAAACTTTAAAAACAACCAACCCTGGATATCAAGAAAACAACCCAATTAAAAAGGGGTATAGATCTAAACAGAATTTTCAAAAGATGAACTTCAAGTGGCAAGTCATGCTGGTGAGGATACGGAAAAAGAGGAACCCTCATCTATCACTGGTGGCAGCACAAACTTGTACGGACACTAGGGAAACCAGGGTGGCAGCTCCTCAGGAAGACGAGAACTGATCTACCTCAAGATCCAGCTAAACCACACTTGGACATATACACAAAGGATGCTTCATCCTACTACAAAGACACTTGGCTCGATCATGCTCATTGCTGCTCTATTCAGAATAGCCAGCAACTGCAAACAACCCAACTGTCCCTCAACAGATGAATGGGTAAAGAAAATGTTGTACAGTTGCATAATGAAATATCCCTCCACCATTAAGAAAAAAAAAATCATGAGATTTGTAGGTAAATGGATTGAACTAGAAAAAAAAAACATCCTGCATTAGGTAACCCAGATCCAGAAAAACCAATGTGATACATATGCACTTATGTGTGGGTGTCAGCTGTTCAATCAACGATAACCAAGGTGCAACCCACAGAACCACAGAGGTTGAATACAGAGTAGAGACTCAGGGGAGAGACAGATCTCTCAAGGAAGTGGGGATAGAATAGTCATGGATAGACAGGGGTCGGGGCTAGAATGGGAAGATCAAATGGGGAGGGAGAGGGAAGAAGGAGACAAGGGAGGGAATACAGGGAGAGACGGCTAAAATTAAGGACCATTAGAGGGGTAGTATGGAAACTTAACTTAGTAGAAGCTTCCATACATGTATCATATATGATATATCAACTGAAGGAGATCAGAAGGATACAAATGGGAAAGGAGTAAGTCAAAGCATGTATGTATATACACATACACACATATGAATATGAATGGAATTGCTAAGAAAAGCATATATGTATATACATATATACACATATGAATATGAATGGAATTGCTAAGATATAAATGAAAGTGACAGACAATGGGGGAGACAGAGCCCCAACAACAAACTTCTTGTGTCACCAAATGAAGCTTCCAGAACTAGGAATGGGTTACATTTAATTGAGTTATTGGCCAAAGGGGTCCCATGGGATCTCCCAAACAACCCAGGCTACTGCAAAGACTATAGGTTTCTCATCACAAAATGTTAGCAAGGCTCTGTTGCTGCAGACAACCCCTACACAACTCACTGAACATGGAGACCTCGAACTGGTGCCTATCTAGAGCCTTCACCCCTGCAAATTATTGTTCTCAGTACTGAAAGGCTCTCAGCACACTACCAAAAAAGAAGCATAAACACCAACCCAGCTACAAATCCTTCCATCTACAATGTCCTCACAGCAAGGAGTGCTAAATCGTGGAACAAAGCTTGTGGAAATATCCAACCAATATCTGATCTGACAGTACAATTCCACGAGATAGAACCCATGCCTGAACCTACTGTTTGGGTGACAAACAACCTGAGACTAGATAGCCCAGAGACTTAGGGGGAAACTAAATACTACTATTCTACCAAAGGAACGTAGCAATAAAATGACATTCTGTTACACTCATAGATCAGTGCCTTGAGAGAAGCTTCCTTCTGCAGTAGACGAGAATAAATACAGAGACCCATAGCCAGACAATACGCAGTGTTAAGAGACCTTGGAACACGCAACCCTAAATGGGATGTCTCCATCAAATCCTTCCCCTCATGGTTCAGGGAATCCTGAAGAGGAGGAGGCAACAATGTGTAAGAGACAGGAGGGATGGAGGACACCAAGGAAACAGGGCCTTCTCAATACAGAAAGGCCAATGCACATATTAAAGACTGAAATAGCATGCACAGGGTCTACATAGCTCTGTACCAGACAGAGCCCTAGAGCTGAAAGGAGAAGTGGACACATGCCCCCATCCCTAACACAGAAGCAATCTCCATTTGACAATCATTTGCAAATAAAAATTTAGTTTTTTCAAGGAGTCTCACTGAAGAAACAAACTACTCCAGGGTAGGCTGCATGCCCAGCACGAGATGTCCAACAGAAAATGAACTCAGCCACAGTTTTGGAGGTTCCTTGTTGGGTCAGAATACATGTATGTATACATGTATGTATACATATACATCATGTACATGCACATGTACATATATGTATGTCAGGAGCCATCATAGGAGAAGCTAGTAACTAGCAGGTGATCTTCCAGAGATAACTCCGCCTTGGATTAAAAATCTATGATGGGGCTCCAGTAGGCAAGGCCCAGAAGAAATTCATTTTAGGAAAGATTCCCGCTATTAATATGCTTTTCCTGTTATTATTGAACACATATAACAATCACTAGGTATTAGCCCACCCCTTTGAGCAGACCTCTGCAGAACAATGAAGATGTACTGTCTTGTAGTGATATTATGTAGACAAATAGATGATTTCTTAATCCTTAATGATGATCCTGCAAGAATCCCTAAACTTATAGTAATTATTTAAGCTCCTTTAATAACAATGTTATTAAATACTTTCTGATAGTCAAGACTACAATGAGAACTCTGCCAGTCTTTAGTGTCACAAGTTACTTGCTTTTGAGACAGTAAGCAGGCATTCTGCAACTTAGAACACATTCCAAGCAGTTGTAGAACCATTAACCAAAGGTCATAAAAAGGGAACGAGTAGGTGCTAGGACAGAAGGATAAAATATTGACTGCGTTTATCTATACAAAACCTCACTAATAACTTAGTTATGGTTTTTAACTCTCCATGAACCTGCAAAGTTGGTGACAAGTGATGAATGTTTAGCCAGATAATTACTCCTAATGGACATGCATGTAAATATTCTGTTGTAAACTTATTGATTTATGACTTGTATTTATGTGTAAACTTGTGATGAACCTTTTAGCATATGCTCATGTATTCTGAAAGATGTTTAAGTGCTGAGGACAAAGAGAAGACAGTTTGCTTGCACTCTCTCGTTATCCTGCTTTTCTTAGGTTCTGCTTGTCTCTTTTTTCTTAGGCCCCTTATCCCCCCTTTTCTTACAAGCTCTTTCCTCCCCTCTTTTTCTTAGAGAGCTTTCATAGGAAATTTTTTACAACTTAGATTATTTTACAACTTAGAAGTAAATGTCAAAGTGTCCCTTTTCCTTCCTGGGACTTCAACTAGCAGACTGAAAGAGCCATGCAATTCTTGTGGAGAGAGAACAGAGGCTACTTTAATCTCTTGCTGTTTTAGGATAAGGTGCTAAACAGTTCCTCAAAGGAACTCAGAGCAGGTAGGCTACTGAAGCAATGTGACTTAGAATTGAGATAGAAAGGCGTTTTACTATTATACAGCAACCCTAAACTTCTCGGAAGACCAAGTCTTACTCCCACTGACACTCTTCCCCGTCCGCTGACTCAAGAAGAACCAAGAACAAAAAAGAAGACCCCTGGGGCTGACCTCCAGCACACATACACACTCATACATTATAGTTTCCGTTCTGTATTGTTATAGGATTCCTGAGTGTGAGAACAAACGTCTTTGTGTCTGTATCTGTTTCTTGTGCTTTTTCTTTGGTTCTTTACTTTCTGTTTGTCTTATCCTATTCTGATTTGTTTTTGTATCTTATTATATTTTATTTCACTTTATTATCATTCCTCAGCTACCTTTTTACTTATTTTTGCTAATGAGAGACAGGAAGGGAGTGGATCTGTCTGGGAGGAGAGGTGGAGAGGAACTGGGAGGAGTATAGGGAGGAGAAAACACAGTCAGATTATACGAGAAATCTACTTTCAATAAAAGGAAAAAACAACAAAACTTGAGTTTTTTTTTAAATCTGTGGGAATGTATCTAATAAATGTAGTGTATGTGCACATCTGTGTAGCTGTATCTGTGATACCTGAGAATGACGTCCTGCTCTGCCACTCCTCACCTTGGTCCCTTAAGACAGGGTGGATCTGTCACTGAATCTGGAGCCAGTTCTCAGCAAGTCCCACAAATCTGTTTCTATCCTTGTCCTTCGTAGTACTGGCCACACTTGGCTTTTTATACAGATGGTGGGATTTGAACTCAGGTCCTCGTGATTATACAAGTGTTCTTACTGGCTAAGCCATCTCTCCAGCAACACAAGCTGCTGTATTTCATTGCTGGGAGCTGAGACTCTTTTGGAATCTGAAGGAAGGGCAGCTTTTAATAAAGATGAAGACAAGGCCTCAAAGGGGGCAGTGCGACTGAGGAGGCCTGTTTGGTCCTGTTTACCTGTCTCCCTAGCATCCAGTACGAACAGTACAAACAGTTGCTCAATAAATATTAGGCAAAAATTATTCAGCCTTCTCACCAAGCCACAGAGGCCAACTGTTCCCGCTTGTTTTGTTTGGCTGACACCAGACTTTGGAAATCTCCAGGAGCAGTAAAGTTAGTAAGAACTGGAAGACAACATGAACTTCTCCAAATTCAGAGGACCTGGCTTGCAGGGTCTCCTGTTCCTGTAGGTCCCACGTGGCGAGAGCAAGATGGCCTTGAAGGGACATTGCCAGAGTTCCAACCCTAGTCACTGCCCACCTCCGGGGACCTCAGAGCTTATCCATTCAGGACATGTGCTTCAAGTCTTTGGCATTCTATTCCGTGATTACAAAAGTTCTCCTTTGGTTTTGAAATACTCTTCAGTACTTGCCTGTGAAGAGTTCTTGTCTGAAGACAAGCTAGAAACCAAGATGTTTTCATTACTGAACAGCCCAAGAGGACTGGCTTAAGTGGCAGGTTCTCATCCACTGCCTGCCCTGTCATCTCCCTCTGGCCTTGCAGTGGAAGCACAGAGAGCCTCAAACTACCATCCCAAGGTGAGCCTTTGGCAGTGACTCTGGGACTCACTCTGCTCTTGACCATCATCTTCTCCAGATCCTTGCTGATGTCAGCAAACACTGGCCTCTTGTCTGGTTCCTGTTTCCAGCACTGCAGCATCAGGCGGTACCTGGAGGGAAGCAGAGGTGGGAGGTGAGGCCCTGGCAGGGTCAGCACACTGGCTCTAAGAGGGCTATGTCTCCCCTCTCTAGGCTGTTTCTAAACCATTTGCAACTCTGAGCTTCCAAGTTGGACCCAGAGGCAGGACACTGACACTGTGGTGCATCCCTCCGGTGGCCTCTCTCCATAGGGGTTGACTGTTCTCTCCTCATACCAACATGAGCATTCAATGTTTCGACCCTGCACCCACTCAGTAAGTGGCTAAGTAGAAAGCAAAGTCCTTAAAATGTGTAGAAAAGAGGAACTGATTGAAGACTCTTAGGGGTGGAAACAAATAGAATGTCTGGTTAGGATAACTTTCTGACTGGATTTGAGGGAACATCAAGCCTGGCTCTGTGATCCTATTCAAAGGTCCATGGCTGGAGATGTCCCAGCCTCTAGGAGAAAACTGCTGTTATTTTTATTTTGCTAAATACCATGCTGTCAAACTGCTTTCAAAATATTCATATTTATACCCAGAGACCCGGGCTCAGCCTTGGTTAGAGAAGCTTCTTCTGCTTCTTTATTTTATTGTTTTTAATGCGGTATTTTTTTTTTTTATGCAGTGATCAACAGAGACATGCATAACTGGTCAGAGCGCCAAGAATAAGAAACTCTGCTTAGGCTGGGTAGTGGTGGAGCACGCCTTTAATCTCAGCACTCCAGAGGCAGAGGCATCCGGATTTCTGAGTTCAAGGCCAGCCTGGTCTACAGAGTGAGTTCCAGGACAGCCAGGGCTACACAGAGAAACCCTGTCTCGAAAAACCAAAAACCAGAAAAAAAAACAACCTCTGCTTAGTTAGTACTTAGCCCTAAACAGGCCATATATAGCCATGTCCGCTCTCTCAGTCAAGGCCCAGGGAACAGCATGGATGAGGAGGCAGAATGGATGTAAGGTGCAGAGATTAGGGAGGAGTGCTGTGCAGTCTTCTGGACATGGCATGGGTGCTGCACTCACAAACTCACAGTGGCTCTGGTTCCTGTCGCATGACCAGTGATGTGCCACATTTCTGGGACAAACGGGGTAATCTCTAGGCCCCGTCCCTTGCTTATGGGCTACTGGAGTGAACAGTTGCTGTGGGAGGGAGAATCATTTTCCCTGAAGGCTGTGACCACTGAGAAGAGTCCCATGTTGCAGTGGATGGCCCCATACCCACGTACATATATATAGACAGCACTAATTGGTCTTAACGGGTTATCCCAAAGTAAGATATGAAATTGAAAGGGGACATGTGGCGAGGGTGTGGGGGAGCTGGAGGAGGGAAATGGGTAGGTGTGATTAGATTTCATTATGTAATTCTACGAAAAGCTCACGGATTTAAGAACTTAGAAACCAAGCTTATCTGGTTCTCAGTCTTATCTCTGTCCTGAAGCCCTGCTTCCCCAGAAGCTGGGCGTGGCCGAGGGTTCCAGAGCTGTGATGTCAGTGTTATGTTGGGTGGCTGACTGCCATCCCAGTGCTTGAGGCGGCATCTTCCCCACCCTGGCATGCCTAACCTTGCTCTCAGCTAGGCACTGATCATGGCACGAATGTACCAGTGTATCCAGTTATTGCCCTACCCACTTTAACCTGGTCGCTGGACCATCTGATTAGCTGTCTGGTATAAAGCACAGTGGCTTTGGGACTCTGGGACTCTTGGGCTGAGGCTGTCTTTGCCCTCTGCCCTGCTCTGTTCCCATGTCCCTTGCACACGTCCTCCCTCCCACACATTGTGCAGAAGGAGCCCCAGCATCTCTTTATCTCACGCCTGTTGATGGCTGTCTGGCCTCTGCCCTGTCACTCCCGTCACCAGCTTACTCAGGGTTGGTGGCACTGGGCTTCTTGGGAATGAGAAGAGAATGGACGGCTGTTTTACTTCCCATCCAGGGCTCAGAGTATGTGGGCCAGAGGCTGGCTGGCCAGGAAAAGCCCACTCACATTTCCTCACTGCAGTTGTCTGGCCGCTCCATCCTGTGGCCTGTCTTCAGAAGGTTGAAGAGTCGTTCAGGAGGAATTCCAGGGTAGGGGTTGCCTCCCAGGGTCACAATCTCCCATAGCAGCACTCCAAAAGACCATCTGTGGCGAGGAAGGGAAGCAGTAAGCAGCTTCCTGGCTTCTGGAGCCCCCCTTGATGGACCTTGGATATCTATGTCTATAACTGACCTAATCAGTTGCCAGCACCTAAATGGATCACACACAGGGATCTTAGCCTGACTCTGCTGCACAGGCAGGCGTGTGGCAGAGCTGGGATGCTCAAGTCCCAAGCTGCTACCACTGAAGCAACGACCTTAAAAGAGCCAGATCCTAGCAACAGAACTCAGGGTGAAATTTTCATAAAGTCTTTAGAAAATATACAGTAGTAAGAGAACACTATGGGGTAGGGATAAAAACATCAGGAAACATGTTATCATCTGGTGATAAAGTATGTATGTTCGAAATACACGAGAGAGCCGAAGGTAACCACAAGGGAGGGGCCCACTGTGATTCAAGGCTGTCTGTCTCCTGTTGGATTTTTCTTTGCATTTTCCAATTCTTCTAAATCAATTTGTTGTCATCAGAAAACTATTGTTTGGAATTGTTTAAGAACCCGATTCTCGTAGCTCTATTCAAGATCTGCACGTCTGCAAGATTGCAGAACATTTCTAAAGCAAGTATTTTGTCTTCAGAAAAACAAATCACATCTTGTCATCTGTCTGCAAGAGCAAGTGTGGACTCCCACCTTTAAGCAGTTTTGGATACACCAGTCCACAAACTCAGATAAGGCTACCTGCCGTGGAGTTCCCGAATCCCACCTGTAGGCAGAGAAACATCACAGGATGCCCTGCCTGACTCATATGCTTTCCGGCAGCCTTGGGAGAGGAGAGGAGGGGGTGTGGAAGAAGTAAGGGGCCAGAAGTGGGCTATGACTGCCCCATCCCCCATCCCACTCCTACACACACCACTGTGGTTGGCAGAATTGCTACCTGGGCCCAGCCATTTGCTGAATGAATACCTGCTGACCTCTTAGCCTGGGCTCATTGTGAGCGACTAACATTATAAACAGGTGCTCAGAACCAGCAGTGTCCCCTTGCAAAGCTGCAGAGACAAGGAAGGAATCATGGCCCAGCCTCCACACCCCAGGATAGCAACTTCCACACTTACACATCACTTTGAGTGGTATAGATGTGATCGAAGAGGGACTCAATTGCCATCCATTTGACAGGAATCCGGCCCTAGAGGTAGTAGAAGAAGGCATCAGAATGGCTCAAACCTCCATAACCAAGGTTGTCAGCTATGACCCTTGGGCTCTATAACCATGGTAGTCATACCCTTTAGCCTAGCTCTGGAGGGAAACATGGAATACTGTATGTCCCGGGGACAGACCAACTGTACACAATCTTGGAGGGGGCACAGCTCCAGCCTGAACCTTTGGCTTTGTTGAGATTCTACTGGGAGTCAAGAAAACTACCCACAGTCATAGAGGACAACCTTTCACACGCCACAGCCCTGCAAAGAACTAACCCAAGAAATCTACCTGTGGTAGGGTTGCCAGGGCTCTGAGGCACCCTGGGTGGGGCAGAACACTGCTCCCCAGTGCAGAGCCAAGAACTTGTTCTGCAAGGTAACTTTCCTGCTAGTATCCCAAGAGCACACGAATTTGGGAAACCCATACCCAATTTCCATCCTGTAAACTTTGTACGCCTCCAGCAAGGCTCATCTGAGAAACCTTGTGGGAAGAAAACATTTGTGCACCAAAGCTGGATTTTCCTTCCCTAGGGGTTCTTCCACCATCTCAGAATGAGCAACTCCTCCCCCACACCACAGCATTGCACTAGTATCTGTTCTAACAAATCCTCTTAACAACAGTATGAACAGCTCAATGAAGAGGTCTTAAGAATGTTATCATTTTAGAAGCACACACTCACGGTCATTTCTATTGGCTTGACTATGCTTCCTTGTGCTTATATCCTTTGTGATGTATGACTGTGCATCTCACAGTACTGTCTGTGTGCTTTTGGAGGCTGTCAAAGCCCCTGAAAACCATACCTGTACACTGTGAAAGCAGGCCTCCCTGGAAGATATGTGTGTGCATGAGCGTTCCTGTGCTTTTGTGTGTGTGTGTGTGTGTGTGTGTGTATGCAGGAAGTTCTCTCACATCCTCTGCAGAGTGGCAAGGCAGCCCCTTCTACTTCCTTTATGCAGTTCTGAGATCTGCTATCACCACAGAAACCCCAGAACAAACAAACACAGTGCCTGCAGCCTGTGGTAACACACAAGGACCTATGAGCCTCACAGCAAAGCCAAGGCAGACAAAGCTGGGTGCCTGCTGCCAGGGAAACCTCATCACCAGGACCCCCGTGCACTCCCATGAACAGTCCCTGCCTGTGTTGTCACATGGAAGCTTCAGGAGAACAGATGCCAGGTGACAAGGCAAGGCAGTGACCATGAAAACAAGATGTCGTCAGTGAATCAGATGTCCACATGTTGCTTGGACTTGTAGAAATTCTCAAGACCCCTGAGATACATCTGTGCACCCACTTTTACCCAGAGATCCCAGTGAGATTCCTATATAAAGCAACAAAACAGGAAGCATCATGTTCCCATTGATTCCATGTTACCCTCCTAGGAGCAAAAGAGCAGACACACAGTGAACAGAGGCCTTATTTTATGAAACTGAGAGGGACGGTGGAAAGGACTCTAGTTTTGTGGTATTGGGAGGCCTTAGAAAGTGACTAAAAGCACCAGGTACCCCAGGAAGATCATATACAAGGAAAGTCTGATTGGGGTCCTCGGGACCCAGGATGGGGATAGATTTCTCCTCCTCCAGTCATTCTCAGGGTGCCACCTCACCCTGTCTGCATAGCTGTGAGCCCTCCTAGAAACTCACTAGGACACTCAGGGCCAGGTACCTTGCTTTTCTTCACATAGGAATCTTCTTCATAAACGTCTCGGGATAGCCCAAAGTCGGAAATCTTCATCTTCCGTCCCTCAGCCACCAAGATGTTCCTGGCAGCTAAGTCCCGATGCACGAGCTGCAGAAAGGAAGCAGTTAGAACCCTCAGACCAGCCGCGGTAGGCAGGGGCTGGGCTGGGCACTAGGGGCAGCACAGCATCTGTGACTCTCACCTTCATTTCAGCCAAGTACTGCATACCCCTGGAGATCTGCCAGGCGAAGGAGATGAGGTCACCCATGGTCAGTACCCTTTCATCTGGGTGGTCCAGGGAGCTGGAATTGCGGCCGTCTCCACTGCTCACATAGGCAGGCCCGATCTTGCGGCTGTCACGGAGGAATCCCCGCAGGGAGCCGTACTTGGCATACTCCACGATGAGAAGAAGTGGCCCTGGGGACAGAGAGAGGCAGCACTGGACAAGGAGTCAGGTCCAGCCTCTGTCACCTCATGAGAAAGTGGGCAGGCACAGATCTACTCTGGCTCTAGAGAGCATAAAGTTATCACTCTGACCTACACTGACCTACACTGACCGTGGGGACATTAGCACCCTTCAAAGTACAGTAAGACCTTCCCCATGGTTCCTGAGAGGGTGAGCACTGTTCTCAGCCCCACCCTGTAAGCTACCATACCCTATACTAGGACTTAATACCTTTTCCCACTCTTGACCCTGTAGGTGGGAGAGGGAAAACAATGGAGGCAGGAAGGCCTGTGCAAATCTCACAGCTTAGACTTGATGCTAGCCTAGCTCAGCAACAGCCTATCTTACTGCTCACACACAGGCACACACATGTGCCAAACTCCTCTGCAAAAAAAAAAAACAAAAAAAAAAAACAAAACAGGGGAGGTATGAAAAGCTAACAGAAGGTGACCATGCACCTTCCCTGCAGGGCTGGGGTTGGGGGTTCCCTGTGGGAAACAGCACACTTGTTATTCTGTAGGTCCCCAAGATGCACTGTTCAGTCTCAGAGTTCCTTTTAACAGGAACTAACCATACAGACCTGTGCTCAGCAGGCCCAAGGAGTGCTACAAACACGAATCTCTGGAATACGAGACTGCTCAGCTAGTAGACACACATACACAGCAGACTAAGAGTGAAGCCAGAAGCCCAGCTTCCAGAAAGGAGAAGTAAGCAGAGTGGAAAAGGACAGCCAAGGGCAGAAGAGGGATCCCAGCGCAGTGTTGGCAGCTGTCTGCCTTCCCACCCTATCCTCTGGGTTAGCCTTACCATCCTGGCTGCAGGCCCCGTACAACTTGATGACATGTGGATGGTTGACTTGTTTCAGAAGGTTGAACTCAGACAGCAGGTCTCGTAATTCACTCTGGGAGGCGTTTTCTGAAACACAGCACACAGAAACTGTGTTTGCCATAGCACCTGGTGACCATGTTGAGTAGAGACGAACTACCATCCCCCTCACAGATTTACACGGAGACCCTCAGCATCCAGCTGCTTAAGGCTCCTCACAGTCCTCAGTGTGAGCCAACAGTGGCTTCATGGACCCCTGGGATAAGAGCCCATAGGTCAACTTCTTTGTCTCAGGGTTACTGCTTGTGTATACAGCAGCATGTCACTTTAGCTGCTGCCCTTAGCAGAGAGAAGCCTACAGAGAATCCCCCCTTTTTAGTCTCTCCAGAAGGAGAGAGGTCTTGACTATGTCTCCACACACTCACTCAGAGAGAAAGGTGTTGGAGAAAGGGGAGGACCCTACACTGAGGCCCGGATCTCTCATGCTCCAATCTGCCAGACACGAGCTTGGGGTTCTGTGGCCTATCTTAATGCTGTTGCTGTGTGCTTGAGCTTCTGCTAAGTTACTGTGGTCCTGCATGATGAGTGCACCGGAGTGAAAGCAGCACTAACATGGTATGCACACCACATATCAGGCCTGTATTTTCCCTGTAAGGTAGATGCCATCCTTCTTTTGGGTGCCTAAGTGGGTATGGCACACTGTGAAGATGACCAGAACCCACCAAAGTGATATATACACACGTCCTGAGGGCAGCCAGGGCTGGCTCTAGTGCTCACTAGGTACTTGAATACAGAGGTACACAAAAGTGTCAGACATGTAGCCAAGTTCTCTTTCTGGTTGGCTAGCCAGTAGTGACACACTTGCCTCTGGTCTGGGATGAAGGACAGACATAGCTGGGAGACAAGTCTAGGTAGACCAGGAATCTGAGGGTTTGAAGCTGGTTGAGGGTCTCAGGAAGTACTAGGCATATTCTTGTGCTATAGTCCCTGACCACTGTACTAGAACTCGGCTATACATCAGCCACAAAAGTTCTTCATCACCCGGTCTGGCTGCCACCGGGCCCTCAGTTTGCACAGCTGGAGACCTGACCACAGTGAAGGCTACCCACCCTGTACAGTCACAGCCCCTAGCCTGAGTCACACCTCTGTGTATGGGCACACTGAGAGCCAGAGTCAGGGCATGACTGGTCACAGGAACAGAGACAACTTGGGTTGCTGGGACGGTGGACAGTCTTTTACAGAGAGGGTCTCTTCGGTAGGATCCCAGTGACCTCTTGGATGAGAAGGATGAATGGGACAGGCTGGGTGCTGCTCACAATTACCATTTCTATCTCAGAGGGCTTTAAAGACATTTTAAACCCTGGCCTCTTTCCTGACATGGTGCAGAAGTGGTACCCAGCCATCCTCCACTAGAGCAAGGCCCTCACATGCCCTCTTCAGGAACACTGGCTATATGTCTATGGGGTACTCAGCTTGCAGCCACCAGAGCAGCAATGGTGGCTCTGCAAGGGTCTCACAGAAGAACGGCCACCCCCCCCCCACGCCCACCCCCCACCCCCAGAGATATAGCCTCTCCACAGGTACCTTTAAGCATTTTTACAGCTACTGTGGTATATCCTGCCCGGCCTTTCAGACGGAAGGCTGTGGCCTTGACGACTTTTCCAAACTCGCCTTCTCCCAGAGTTTTCCCAAGAACTAAGTTCTTCCGAGGAAATTCCCACTTTGGATCCTCCTATATTGAGGTGGAGACAGGGGCCATTAGCAGAGAAAGGAGGAAAGTTGGGCAAGAAGGCAAGGTCTTTAAATACTAACTCCTCCCTTGACAAGGCCAGTAGGCAGAGAACTGGTCATCTCCTTAACCACACCCACCAGTTCACAGCTCAATCACTGGGAACACCATGGTCAGGCCAGAGAGAAGTCTCCAGGGGACGGGCCTGGACTCAAGGCCTTGACTCACCCTGCCCCTACTGCACCAAGTAACACAGGGCCAGGTAGGCTGGCGTTCTTATCCTCAAAGGCCAGCTGGGTCCAAAGGTGTTTATGGCTGACTAGATAGCAGCCCTAGACCCAAGTTTTCTCTGACACCCCCACCCAGGAGCCCCTAAAGGACTGAATGGGCACCCACAGCTCAGGGCACTTCTGAGCCCAAAATTTCTCCACAGTGCAAACACTCAGAGCAACCTTCCCGTGAGCCTGCCTGTTAGGGAAACTCCCATCCGGAAGTGTGAGGCAGCTGCTCCTCTGGTGGCCCATCCCATGCACCCCTCTTTGCTACACCCCAGCTCCATGTTGCCTTCCCAGCATCCCACTCAAGTCCCTTCCATGTATCGGGCCTACTCATGGTCGCTCTGGATACATTTTTGGACTCTTGCCAGGCAAGTACCATCCAGCAAGATGACCACCCTATGGCACTGGCACCGCTGGATGTCTACCACCTCACTCGTCCTCACGGGTAGACCTCAGGTTTCCGTTTACAAGGCTCTTCAAGGCTTCCCCAACCACAAAGCTGGCCTAATAAGGACACACAGCTCCAGGCCAAAGGCCACACTCTGATTTATACACATACATAAGACGTGGCCTGTAGGGATAGCATCCTTTGAGTATACACACATTCTAGCAAGCTCCTGAGTGATCCTGCTATATTGTGAAGCCCCCTGAGTGTGAAGAAAGCACAGATATCACTAGTGTCACACCTCCACTGGAGCCATTGGAAACATGTCTGAGGCGGGTATCAGAGCATGTGAAAATGGTATGAACTTGCTCCTTTTAAGTTTTTTTTTTTAAAAAAACCCAATATCATTACTGTTTTGTTTGCTTGTTTCAGCCTAGTCTAGCCTTGAACTTGCGATCTTCTTGCCTGCTCTTGCCAAGTTCTGGGATTACAGGAATGGACCATAGTATCCAACTCTCCATGCTTTAGGTTAGAGAAATCAGGCTGAGGGGTTGAGTCACGGGGCTCATGTGGGTATAGCTTGAGGGCACCAGGCTAACTCTGGAGCACACGTGTGAGAGTGGTGTGTCTTTACCCTTGGGGACATTACATGGCCTTGCTATGCAGCCTCACTGTGCCATTTGGGTTACAGAGAGCTCTGGTGGCTTAGCTTAGAAGCCTGCTGTAGATCTAGCTACTGCCAGAAGAACCACACACCGGGAATCAGCACATGTAGGAAGGACTTCTTTGGCCCTGAGTGAGGGTTGGGTGACATTCACGTAGGCCCTGGGGAAGGCAAGACCTCCTAGCCACCTAGGGCTGCTTCATAGCCTGAAACACAGACTGCCCTGGGCCCATGGCCACTGGGTGTTCCTCTACCCAAACCTGTGGTTTACTCTGTTCATGACCCTTGTCTTGTCAAACTGTTCTAGCTGTTCCCAGAGCACCCTGGCTTTCCAATCCTAAATAGGTAAGAGCAGAGTGCTGAAGGGGCAGGCTTTACCTGAAGGTGAGGGCAGAAACAACATACAGCAAGCCCAGGGAAGACACAACCAAGACAGGGAGGCCTCAGTGGTAGTTTGGTTTTGAGCCGCACCCACGGAAAGGTATGTCTATCTCAAGAGTGGCTGGGGCTATCTTCTGTGCCCTCAGTGCCTTCCCCCTCCATGTTGGGGTACCTACCCTACATAATGCTGCTGCCCTGGACCTCTGGACCAACACTTCTTTATGATCCCCATACTCTATACCCCACTCCCATCCTACCTAGATTCTCAATAGACTAGGCTATTCAAATGCATGGGCCTCCTCTTCCACTGTTCCTACTCTGACATAAAACACATTCTGGGTATCAGTGCATGCATGCCTGTGTGTGTGTAGGGATTACTGGTCCTATCCCTTGGGGCTTCTGCTCATACCTCCCCTGCTAGGCGAGGCCACAGTCACTCTTGCTGGGACCTCAAGGCCTACATCTCAGATCCCAACCAGTCAGACAGCCTGCCTTCACAGCCCAGCTTCCCTCTAGAAGGCAAGGATGTCCTTGCTCTTGGGCCTATGCGATGGGAGATCTGCGTAATGCTGTATCCACCATCTGTGGGTACCCCGAGTAGTAAAGAAAGCCTCTGTGACCATGTATCCTCCAACACTGTCCACCTACCTCTTGGGGCCCCTTACCGGGATCTTGAAGGAGTCCACAGAGACCTGGTTCTCCATGGAATCCAGTGAGGGCCGGCGGGTGCCTGAGGAAGAATAGCTGATTGGGAAGCCCTGCGCTGGCCGGCAGAAGGTCATTTCTGCTGATGCAATGGGTGGCTTGTGCGCATGCTTGTGGTAGCGGTGGATGCAGAAGGTGGACAGCAGGACAGAGATGATGAAGGAGAAGAGGACAGCGGCTGTGATGACCGTGCGGCACAGATCGTCACACAATGGGCCTGTGGCAGGGCAGAGTGACAGGGACTGCACTGTGACCTTCTGAGATGTTACTGACTGGGTTCAGGGATCGCCGTACCACCTCTCCTAAACTACTGTTCACCCTCTTACAGAAGAAACAGTGGTATGGAGACTGCACATAATATCCCCGTCAGACAGCAGAGGCAGTATGCCAGCCACACCAGCTATATTGTTTTCCTGTTGCAAATGTCTGAACAGTCAGTATAAAAAGGTACGACAAAGGAAGGAAGGATCAGAGGCTTTGGACAAAGGGTCCTAGAGTGAGTCAAATACCAGGAGACTTCCATAGTGCCAGAGCCTGAGCAAGACTCTGTACAGGAGTCCTTGGAAAGACTGCTTCTCTGAGCATCCTTCATTGAGAACTGTGGACAGGAAATGCTTTAGAGGGACTCTGACCCCCATTCATAGTTTCAACAATGGTAACGAGCCCATAGGGAAGGAGGAGCCTCCCGGGGTCTGACTTTTCCCTTGGTGGACCTCACAAATGTTGCTCAGAACTCTCTCGAGGGCTTGGGGAGGTCCGGGAACCCCGTGCGAGGCATGCCTTACCCTGGCTGTCCTCAGGCTCGCAGAAGCACTTCTTCTCATCAGGAAAGCAGTTGCAGATGCCATAGCCGGCTTTAATCCCCTGGGGCTCCCCTCGCTCGTGCCCCCCAACAATGTCAGCACCTGAGGACATATGTGGTATATTCAGTCTCCTGGTGTGGCCTGACACCTCAGAGTCCTCGGACTGTGATTAGTCTTCCCAACTCGGGTTCAGTAGCTCAGGCCCAGTGAAGGCAATAGGCTCAGAAGCCCTTTTCACCTGGGCAGGGAGTTTAACACAATACCCCCTATACTGGCTATGGAAGTGTGTGTGGGGGGAACCAAGACTGTTCAGAGTCATTGCTGAGGTCCCAGAAGACATCACCCCATGGCTAGCCTCCAGTAAAGATGGAGGAAACAGATCAGAGGCAAGGTGGGTCCTGAACCAGCAGGCCAGGGACTGCAGCCTCACCAGTAAACCAAGGATAGATAGGCCAGGCTACAAAAGCCCAGTCTTGGGGGAACACAACAAGCATTCAAATGAGATGGTAGCAGGACCGGCTTGACCCATCTTGCTTGGTTGGTCCTACCATTACATCCTTTTCTTCTTTGGTGTTAAGACGAGACCATGGCCCTACATAAGCTAAGCTCGTGCACAGACATAAAGCAATACCCCCGTCCAGCCTGATGCATCCGACGGACACTTGTGGCTCCAGACTGTGTTCAGGTGGAGGATAGGGTTTCCAAGCTCTCCGCTGCTAGCTCCCTCACCTCTTGCCCTTCCCTGCACACTGATAAAATGCATCACCATGGGCCTAGCATGGGCTTACGGAGACAGTCCTGGGGGCAAATGTTGACATCCCGGCTCTCCACAGCATCACAGTGGCCATCGGGGCAGGTCCTGGTGCTGGGGGAGCAGGTGGAGAAGTTCCTGGTGATCCCTGTGAGGGAGCACACAGCAGGCTGTCATCCCACATGGGCACAGCCCACCAGGAGTCTGTCACGGTCCAACCCTGACTCTGCAGGGACAGGGAGACGAAGGGACAAGTGGAGCAATGGCACACAGACCTCAGACAGTGGCAAGGAATGGTGAGACAAGTGGTCCCTAAGGGCTGAAGTGCTGGGCAGTCCAGGACGGCAGATAGCCTTCCTTTAAGGAAGCCACTTAAAGGCAAGGACCTGTCAAAGCTATATTGCTAATAGGAGCCTTAGAGTGGGAGGGGCACCCAGTGAGGCAGACATATTTTCCGGCTGGGACTTTCTGGAAGAACCGCTCTGTCCCTTGTCTGTTGCAGCTCTGATATAGACCCTTCCAAACCCAGAGTGAATCCAACTGAGAAACCTCTAGTTTCAAGGTGGCACACACCCTGCCGTCTCTGCTGGCACTGGTTCCACAAGAGGGACAGGCTCAGAAGACAAGGATTAGGGAAGCTCATTGCAGGGACTAGCAGACCTTTTAGGACCTTAGTAAGTGGCTATCTTCACACCTGATGGCAGCCAGGACAGCCTCTCCCCCAGTCTCCCCCCTCAGCACCCCCCATGCCACCCCTGCCAGCTCCCAGGCCTACCTTTACCATCTCCCTGACGCCACTCGCATCTGCCAGTTGGAGAGCCCAGGCCCCCACACTCCTCACACTCAGGTCGCCTCTTGTTTACTGCACAGGACTTGGGGCAGCCCACTTCTTCAGCAATGGCTAGGAGTGACAGACAGGGCAAGGTCACTGGGGCTGGTGTGCGCCCAGTCTCTAGACCTCTCAAATTGACAGTGTCACAACAGTCCCATCGTCTCTGGGCTGAAACTCCACGGGTCTGGGGTAACCAGAGTATTGTATGAAAGGGTCTGAGGCACCAGAGGCCCTCCTTAGCCTCCTGTCTGCTGAGCCCATCTGGTGAGCAGGGAAGGACAAGAAGGATAGGAGGTGACCAGAGCAAAGGACACACAAGTGTTCCCTGTAAGTGTCCGTAAGGTCTCACCCCTCCATGGAGCCTGACACTTACATGTCCCCTCCACTGTGACGACTAAGGAAGCCTGGGTCTGCCTGCGGGTCTGCCGGTCAGTGGCTACCACCGTGTACTGAAGCTCGGTGCACTCAGGTCGCCGCAGGACCTCCGTGTCATTTACAAATAGGATTCCGGAGGTGTCCTCGGGTGATGTGACCACACTTAGGGCAGTGCAGTTGGTGCTGGAGGGCTGCAGCTTGTACTGGAGGGAGACACCGCTGAACTCCTGGCAGTTTTCCACACAGACTTTCCCGATCTGGAGGGGAAGAGAGGGAAGAGGAAGAGGACTGTACCAGCACACCTTAGCCGGATGGACTCTTGGGTAGACCAAGTTGTGGGATGCCCCTCAACTTAGCTTGAATGGAAGCCTCTCTCAATGTCTAGCGTTCTACAGTCTCCACGCCTACAACCCCACCTGCCTGGCCAGCCTTGCTTAAGGACATCAACTCACCAGACACCCACACCACTGGGAGTCAGTTGTGATGGCCATGATCCCTGTTGGAGGTCCCCTTAACTGTTAGAGTCCTGGATCTTAGCTGTGGGACTACAATGTTGTCATTGCACTTGAGGTCAAGAGACTTATTTAGAGGTTCTGGAAAGAGAGCCCTTCTGGGGATGCTTGGCTCTGGGGCCAGGCCCTGAGCTTTTACCTCACAGCCACTCCAGTGAGCTATGGTTACTAAGAGCTTCAGGAGTGGTCCTAGTTGTGGGGCCCTGTGTCCAAGGGTAAGAACAGACCTAGGAGGCAGCTTCTTAAGACCCAGAGCAGAGACAGGGGCTTCCCAAGCCACACGGACACCCTAACAATCCAGCCTCCTGGTTGCTTCATTTTCCTCTACAAAGAATGTTCATTTCTATCTTCTCAGGGGATCCTTAAAACTATCCAAGGTCCCTGGCCTCAATTTGGTCTTCAAAACTACGGAGACAGTAAGGAACCAGTCACTACAGGGCAATGGCTGGGGCTCCCGAGTCTGTTAAATGCAGGTGGATCTGCCTCTAACTCCTCCTCAGGCCCTTCGCTCTGTTATCCCCACTCCTGACCTGATGCTCACACCCTGGAGACAGGCCAAAGGCTCTATCTATCTACAGGTGGGCCCTTTGTGTGCTGGCGACAGGAGCGAGGATCTGGAGCCGACTTTAAAGAACTAGAAAGACCATAGGCACAAGAGGAGACAGCTCTAAACACACATTCTGAAGATGATCAATCTGTTACCTACTGTCAGTTAAGCCATACACAGGCAAACCACAAATGAACTAAAAGCAACAACAGACACAGGGAGTGCTTGAGAAGAAACAAGTTAGAACTGCAGCAAATGCTGTCACTGGTGGTTTAGGAGTGGGAGGGGCCACGTCCCCTCATTCCTCATCATTTTAATGAAGACCACCGCTCACTTTCCATTCTTTGTATTTTCATTTATTTTAGCAGTGCTGGGGATAGAACCTAGTGCTTGCGTGGACAGGTCTATACCACTGAACGACCACCCTGGTCTTTTACTTTCCATTTCAATTATCATTTTCCAAAAACAAATACGAACATGACCTTGTGATTTCTCTAGCACGTGAACTTCTAAACGCAGATGTGACCTCTGCCCTTTCCCACAAAGCACTACTGCCAACCACGGTCTGCTGCACGCTAAAGTTCCTCCCCAATAAAAACGTATTTTTGCACTGATGGAGACACCAGGGACCAGTGGCTCCTCTAACCACTTTTCCCACTGCAGGACCATCTTTCCAAGTACGAATACACAGGGTTACTTGGAAATGCTTTGGCAATAGTGCAAAAAATGTCTTAAATATACCAAGAAGTGAGATGGTGAAGTCAGACGGCTCGCTCCAGGAGCTGATGAGGGGCTAGGAGCCCCCCAGGGTGAAAAGATGTAAGCAGAGGCCCGAGGGTCCACCTTGGAGCCTACTATGGATCCACCTATGCTAACTCTGCAGTGGGTGGGCTAGGGAAGAGGTGCCACCCACCCATCGCCCTGCCTGCAGTCTTGGAACCCCCTAACCTCAAGTCATGCAATAGGCCACAGGCTCACCTGGGCATAACGGCGGGCCCTCCTATTCACTGGGTAGGAGTAGGTCCTGGGTAGGTTCAGGGTGACAGGCAGCACAGACACATTGAAATGAAGGTAGATGACACCTGGCCCAGGCCCCTGGAAGTCTGAGTCATTGACCAGGACCACTAACTGCAGGACTCGGCTCTCTGAGATTGAGAGGCTCCTGTTGAGAACCAGCTCTGTAGGTGGGCATACAAGGAGACAGAACAAGTTACTATCCCTATGACACATACTATACAGGCACACCCACATACAACCCTGCACACACCGTGACTACTGCATATGTTTCCAGATAATACGTCTGGTGGGCAGTCTTACAATAGTACTGGTGTTTAAAAGCTGGACATTCTACTCAGCTAGACCTTATGTGTCTGTGTGTGTACACACATGCACGTGTGCATGTGTTCCAGAGAGACAGTAAGTACATGTGGTATGTGTGTGTTGTGTTTATATATAGGGTATATTTATGTCCTGTGGTTTGATATGTACATAGAGTGTATGTATTTTTGTAGGTGTAATGTGTTATTTGGGTATGAACTATGTGAGTGGTGTGTTTAATTACTGATGGGTGTGTGTAAAATTAGCATATTTAAATGAGTTGTGTATAGGGTCTTTGGGTAGTATTAGTATACACAGACAGTGTGTGGCCTGCAATGGGTGTGCTTAGTGGGATATTTTGGTGTATATGGAATGTAGGTGGTTTTCATGCAGTGTGTGTGTGTGTGTGTGTGTGTGTGTGTGTGTGTGTATGTATAGTATGATGTGTACCAAGTGTCCTGAAGTTCTGGGAAGACATCACACTGTTGGCTTCTTACTGTAATTGTGCATGGTTGCCCGCACAGAGTTGTTGTTGGCTTGGACCATGGTCTCAATTGGTGAGTGCTCCACCCGGAACGTCTGCTGGGCCCAGGAGTCCCCTGAGAGGAGTGTGCTTGTGTACCGTCTCACCAGCTCCCCAGATGCTGGCACCACATCTGCATCAAACACCTGCAGAGTGGCCACCACAGTACCCTGTAGGTAGCAGAGAGTGCCAGTCAGCTCAGGCATAGTCAGAGGACCACATGTCCTAGCACAGCCCAGAATTATACCAAGTATGTGTTGTTAGAACCAGTCCTAGGGGCAGATGATCAGAATTGGATGTTTATCCCCAGGGCCTCAAGTAAGAGTTGTGAGCAAAGCCACAGGACCGCTGGGGTCACTCTAAGGTTGTATAATCAAGACACTTTCTTCCTTCCCCATACCTGCTTTCACTCCCTAGGAAGCCTGTACCTAGTTAGTTCCCCAGAGAAGCAACACCCTTCTTACTGAGCCTAGAAGCTGCAGAGTGGTCTGATGGCCAGCAGGTGGCAGTAGCATACCACTTAGGCTGGTCAAAGCAGCATGGGTAAGGACATCCTCTCATAGGGCACTCCTGTGACAAGTTGCCCAGCTTCCAGCAGAAGGGACTACTCTCCTTTTGCCAGGTCAGGTGAGCCAGAATGTTCTCCCCAACGCTCTCCCCTGGGGCCTTTGACCTGATTAGACACAATCTAAGCACCCCAGGTTCAGGTCTTCACAGTGAGAGTCCAGTTTACTGCTGCCTATCTGCCTGGCAGTCAGCCAAGCCGACAAGACACAAAGGATAAGTTGAGATGGATGGCTAGCAGAACAGGTAAACAGATCAAGTATAAACTACTGACGGGGACAAACACCAGACAGGCAAAGGACAAGACAGACAGACAATCAAATGCAACTGTGGACAAACCTCCTTCCGCTTAAACTCCACTACGGCACTGGCAGTGCCCACACCTCCGGAGAAGGTGGGCGCCGAGTCGTCCTCATCGTACACTGTCACCGGGAAGGACACAGTCACCTTCTCTTTGTTGGCACCCGTGCCTACTACTGTGCACTCAGCCTCCAGTGTATACTTCTCCCGAAGCTCCCGATCCAGCGCCCAGCGAGTGCTCACCTCCAGGCAGTCTGGGTCACAACGGAAGGGCAGACTGTCCCCTGTCACCAAACAGAAAGAAATTTCACATGACCACTGGGTAGGGGGTGAGGTGTGGTCTCCCTTCCTCATGGTCCTACCCAGAGCAGATGGCAGTGGCTATCTGCCTCTCTCTGGCTCTGTGGGGATGACACTCATTACCCCAAATGTAGGCTGTTTGAGGTTTGTGTCTCCTACATTTTGTGGCTGGAGCCTTCACTCATGCAGATGGGGAGACAAGTGTTGGCATGAGGTCAGGTCTCTGTCGTGGCCTGGAGGGGTGATGCCCAGGAGGGCAGAGGATAGGCAGAGAGCAACTCTAGCTACGATCTGGTTTACCAACAATGTCTGCCATTTTTAAAAATCACAGACGTGATATTTGCTCATTTCAGACAATGTGAGAAACATCCCAGTTTCATGACTTGAAAACAGATACTGGCCATCTGAAGCATGACGGACATTCCAACAGGTATTTCTGGATATGAGATTTGCATTCCTGCTGTATTCTTCCTGGCATTGTGACCTCTGAGATTGGTCTCTTGGAGCCTTCATTTCTTCTACAGCAAACAAGATGGCAAAGGGTAAAGGCTACTTGGGATAGCAGGGCTAGCTCCCCAGAAAGGTCTGCTGTGCTTCCTGATGCTAGCAGAACCATTGGAACTGGGTTCGACACCCCATCTATAGCTTAGAAGGATCCATCTGGGTCGTCTTACGAGCATTCCCAGGATGCTCCCTGATTCTCATGCCAACTCCAGCCTTGTGTCAGCCCACCCTCCCAATCAGAAGTCTGTCCTGGACCCTTCAGTCTCCCTAACTGCACTATAACTACCACCTACCTACCCTGACCCTAAACTGTACCCAACACAGGAGTCCAACTAAGCCTTTTTAGATGCAAGTGGAGACTTCTCACACTTGCCCCCTGACTTCCACAGTTCCCCATGCACTAAGGAAAGAAACCCTGAACTATTCCCTGACATAACCAGCCTGCCCCTGTTCGCCTCTGTCCTCCCAGTGGCTAACTGGATTCCAACCACAAACAGTCCCACTTGAGCACCCTCTGGGGTGAGAGCCATCTGGCACCAACCCACTTGGTTTAGCGGCTCCTGCCTCTCTGTTCTCTCAGCTTCTCTTTGCTCCTCACTCCTTCCAGAAACCATCCAGTTTCCTTGACACATTCATGGGTTCTATCAGACAGCTTGTTTACAGTTGACAGTTGTATCCTAACCTCCTTCAACAATATTTGGCTGGTGACTGGCATTCAAGAGATACTTCTGGAATACTAAACAGTGGCGAAAAGAACACATGGCTCACCCTAACGGCTTATAGCATTCTGTCTCCTGTGCAACAGGACAAAGGAATAGCCCCCTTGAAGTTGGAACTCACCTTCTAAGAGACTGTACTTCACACTGATGTTGGGACAAAGGAACTGCACAGGTAACATTCGGAACTGGTAGAAGGTACCCGGAGGCCTGTTCTCCCTGATGCGGAAGGACACATCTGTCTCTGGGATGCAGAGATCCTGGGCTTTGAAGGAGCTACAATTTGGGAAGGTGTCGTTGATGAAGGAGAAGTATACACGGGCACAGCTTGGCCAATGGCATTCTCCCTCTCTCTGGGCTGTAGACCCAAGGAAGACTTGGAGGAAGATGGTGAGCAAGGGGAAGCCACCATCTGTAGGAAGAGAAGAAGACAGCCCCTTTTCAGGTGAGGAATGAAGGAGAGGGGCAGGAATTCCCGGGTTCAGTGTGGTCCACAAGCCTCAGCAGATACCTCCTCATCTCCGCTGCCTGGTGCTGAGGCCTGGAAATCAGTAGCCCTTTTATCTGCTTCTTTTGTCTTTCCAGTTTCTGCTCAAATGGTCCCTACTGAAAGAAGTATCCAAGCCCTGCTTGGGGCTAAGGTTCCCAGGTCCCTCCAGGAAGGTGGCCTCATAGTGTAGGCTCCTGCAGGCTTCTGGGAGCTGGATTCCCCACCCTGCACCCCCCACCCACCAATCGAATGCTTTGCACAGACTTCATCAATACTCAGTGGAAGAATTTCCAGTTAAGTTCTACCACTGAGGCACCACAGTCCACTTTAGTGAGGTCTAGCCATTGGCGGAGGCAAGCATCTCCTTGGGCCTCCACCTTAGGCCTGGAAGGTGTCTACAGGGTTCAGTTTGTTTCTCCTTAGCCTGTACTACATTGACACGATGACCCCACCGTGGTTAATATTCTCTGAACAAACTGTCCAAATTGCTGTGTGCTTCTTCCCTGACTGGTCAAGGCAATGCTCAAACGTGAGTGGTGTAAGTCTTCGAGGAACTCCAGATTAACAGCACATTGCACCCTGATGTCCACCAAGGGACTTTCATCCTTGAGTTTCCTTCTATGGTTCAGGAGGGAGACAGAGGAAACGAAGGTATTTTAAAACCAAGGGACATTGCAGAATACTTCCTCCAGGAACTGTCTAGACTCGTGGTTCTCAATCTTCCTGATGGAGCGAACTTTAATACAGTTCCTCACGTTGTGGTGACTCCAATCATAAAATTATTTCCACAGATCCCGGGTGGCAGCTCTGCACCCAATCTCACAAAACCCGGCGGAAGTGGGGCTCCCAGGAGCTCTAACCCGAGCAGTATCTCAGGTAAAAAGGAATCACCCCTGATGTCCGCGGTTAGCGGTTTTAATCCTGTTGGCTGGCATCCAGACTTATACTACTCTGACCTTCAATGGGCCATTGACAAGGACATCAAATAGCTAGAGACTGACATTACTAATCTGAAGAAATCCCTTGTTTCGCTGTCTGAAGTGATCTCCAAAAATTGCAAAGGATTTTATTGGACCTGATTTACTCTTTTACAATAGAAAAGACTGTGTACAGCTCTTGACTGTATACAGCCCTTAAAGAAGAATGTTGCCTTTACATAGACAAAACAGAGATGGTTTAAGAGAGCATGAAAAAGGTCAGAGAGGGCCCTGAGAAAAGACAGAGAGAGAAAGAGAAAGATGAGAGCTGGTACAAGAATTGGTTTTCAGCCTCTCCATGGTTGTCAACCCTACTTCTACCCATCTTGGGACCATTAATTGGGTCATTTTTGCTTATTTCTTTTGGTTCCTGGGCCTTAAATAAGCTGACTAACTTTTTGAAACAACAGATAAATAATTTGGTAGCAAAACCTACTCAGATACATTGTCATAAGTTAGCTATGGACGACCACAAGACTCAAGATGAGGTTGTTAACTCTATCCAGGGTATTCTCAAAACCCATCTCCACCCAACCTAAAAGGGGGGGACTTCTGCCCCTAGACCAAGCAGAGAGGGGCCACCCAGAACCCCCTCTGACTGGCGATATGAATTCTTGCTTAGGCTTCGAGGCTAAGCACTGCAAGGGAATATAAATAAAAGTTAAAAATCTCTCTCTGGGTTCCCTGAGGGACAAGCTTGACTGCATAGGGGTTGATGTCAAAAGTATCCCCTCTCCAGGAAAAAGACATCAGGATGGATATGGCCCTCATACCTCACTGGACAACGACAGGGGGATGGGAGCCATTACAAGGTCCCCTTCAATTACTGGAGGTCAGGCCTCTATCCCCGCCTTCACAAGATTAGAATCACCACAACCCTTCTATACTTAGAGAAGGGAGGAGATGTCAGGGGCAGCCCTGCTTATACACTGTAGGCCTAAAATCAGCCATAGGCCTAAAATCAGCAATAGGCCTGACATACATGTATACTAACACCAAGTCTTGGGTCTCTGTGGAAAAACACTGAAACAGATGGCTGTAAGCTATTGTATACAGACAGCTTTTGTGGAAATGTACCAGCCTGAGTAGTCATAGACCTTGTAAATAGGTAGCCTTGGCGGATAGTACCAACTTAGATAAGGACAAGTGAATCATAAGGCAGAGTCATAGTGACCTGTCCCCTGAACCTTCACCCAGCTGATACCCTGTTCTGTAAGATATCTGTACTCCCCCTGAACACCTACGCTCTGGCATCATCCCCTTCCCCACATCCTGCCTTTTTGTGTTTATAACCCCTGTGTGAATAAGTAAAAATTACGATTTGATTTAAAAAAATTATTTCCCTGCTACTTCCTAACTCTAATATTGCTGCTGTTATGAATCATAATGTAAGTATCTGCTATGCATCCCATGAGGTCTCAATCTACAGGGTGAGAATCACTGATCTAGACTATGTTGGCAGGAACTGTCCATCTCGGGCACCCTCCCATCTTACTGTCCTGGCTACTGTGGTGCTTTGAATATACTTGGCCTAGGGAGTGTGGCACTATTAGGAGGTGTGGACTTGTTGGAGTAGGTGTGTCCTTGTCGGAGGAAGTGTGTCGCTGTGGGGTTGGGCTTTGAGACCCTCCTCCTAGATGCCTGAAAGCCAGTCTTTCTCCCATTTGCCTTCAGAACGAGAGGCATAACTCTCGGCTCCTTCTCCAGCACCATGTCTGCCTGGATGCTGCCATGCTTCCCACCATGGTGATAATGGACTAAACCTCAGAACCTGTAAGCAAGCCGGCCCCCAAATCAATGTTGTCTTTTATAAGAGTTCCCTTGGACATGGTGTCCCTTTACAGCAATGGGAGCTCTAACTCGGACACTGCTCCTGTCAGATAGGTCAGTTATTCTACCCTGCCTCCACTTGTGGACGGGAACTTAAGGATGTGTGAGGCCTCGCCCCAGAGGAGGTCCTGGGAGGTGTAACCTACCAGGTGCATTCCATTACCACCCCATGTTGCACAAGCCACTCAAATCTCCATTCTCCTCACCAGGGCTAATGTTCTAAGCTCCAGCTTTAGCTTTGGACTGCTCTCTAGGTTTCCTTCTGCTCTGCCTCCCTCCTGGACACCCCAGCCAGCCTGTTGCAGATGGGAAAACTTGATTCCTAGGACCTGCTACTCTTTGCAAGTTCCAGGTCATCAGCTAAATTACTGCCCCCCAGGGGGTGTTTCCCACCCCTCAGAATCTCTCTCACAACCTGTACACCCTCATCAACCCACTGAAAATAGACTCTGCCCCTCACTGAGAGAGTGCCAAGTCATTTGCATGGTTCTCCCTAGCTTCAGGAGGTAATTAGTATTTCCAAAGTCATTCGAGTCCCTCTTCAACTGGGCACAAAGCAGCTGCCTTTACCCTGTGCCTTACACCTTTGCCCACAAAGCTATCCCTAGTCTCAGACTGGCAGTCGAGATGAGGGTAGCTTAAGGGCTAGGCCAAGGTGGAGTGGGGATGGGGTGCCAGGCTGTTTTCTTACTGCGGATGCTGAGCTGTTCCCAGGAGCTGTGGTCCAGGCTCTGATTGAGGTAGAGAAGGCCAGTAGTCTCATTGATGCGGATCCAGTCATTCTCATGCAGCCGTGTGCGGTAGACGCCATAGAGATGCTGGCCCAGGCGGAAGCTCGGCACTTCTCCAGGGGCATCCCGTAGGGCATGGACATAGAGCAGAGGTGTGCCAGCTGGCTGGTCCACATACAGCCTCTCCCAGTAAGCATCCCTTGAGAAGTAGAGGCCCAGTGGGGCTGCGGGAGACATGAAGGTGTGAGTGGGGATGGGAGAAATAGTTTCTTCGTGGACAAAAACAAAAACAAAAGACAAAACAAAACTAAAATTTTAATCCTAGCAAGAATTTCTTACCTGTAGTTCAAAGAACATGAACGTTAGCTAAACATGACTGGCAATTGTGCCACATTAAAGCAAAGAAAGAAAGAGAAGTAGGAGGGAGAACATACAAAATAGTTGCAAAATGATTCTTTGCTATTCAAGAACAACATGCCCCAGGGTCACACATGACCCAGGAGTTCAATGATTGTTTCTCAGCACACCACCTGGACCAAGAGGAAGTTTTAAAGATATGAGACGCTGCCAGACTAGCAGGTCAGGCAGCAGTCCCCAGAAACAAAAGAGCACTGTATAAGAAAGCAACGGATCTTTATCAAAATATGCTCTTACATACAACCCAGCAAGTCTACTCCATTTACCCAGCAGAAATAAAACCACCAATCCGTCAAGTAACTGAATATTAAATGGTGAGTTACTCATGGCAACCAAGAGCTAGAAACAGATGTCCTTCAGTGGGTATTCAGGTAGGCAAACTGGCCATCTGTACCACCGAATCCTGCGGCAATGAAAAGGGATGGACCACTGGTACCCACGTTCACCTGGGTGGGTTTCACAGACATCCTGTCTAACTGAAGTAGTCAGGCACAACTGGATTCTCATTGAATTCCAAGTGATTAATCAGGGTGGGTATAGACAGTCTGGGAATGGCAAAAGGAGAGTTTGTGGTGATATAAACAGCACGTCTCCTGATGAGTCATGTGGGGCATAATCCACCTCCTAACACTGCACAGTTAAAATGCATGCTTTCTTAGTCAGGGTTTGTATTCCTGCACAAAACATCATGACCAAGAAGCAAGTTGGGGAGGAAAGGGTTTATTCAGCTTACACTTCCACACTGCTGTTCATCACCAAAGGAAGTCAGGACAGAAACTCACACAGAGCAGGAACCTGGAGACAGGAGCTGATGCAAAGGCCATGGAGGGATGCTGCTTACTGACTTGCTCAGCCTGCTTTCTTTAGAACCCAGGACTACTAGCCCAGGGATGTCACCATCCACAATGGGCTGGGCCCTCCCCTCTTGATCACTACTTGAGAAAATGCCTTACAGCTGGATCTCATGGAGGCATTTCCTCAAGGAAGGCTCCTTTCTCTGTGATAACTCCAGCTTGTGTCAAGTTGAAACACAAAACCAGCCAGTATACATCCCTTTCTCATCTGTGATGGCTGACCTTGGTTGTCAACTTGACTAAATTAACAACCAACACAGAGCTTAGTGATACCCCCACACACTGGGTTTGTCTGTTAGGGCATCTCCAGGGAGGATTAACTAAGGGGGCATCAATGTGCATCTGCCCTGATCGTGGGCTGCACTGTTCCATAGCCTGGGTACCCAGATGCCATTGATAGAACATAAGAGAGACAAAGACTCGCTCTCTGCCTTCTGCCCTCTGTGATGTGAACTGTCCCACTCCATTTTGTCTGCCCAGCCACAATGGACTGGGCCAAATATATTTATTTTTAAGTTGTTTCTATGCATTAGTTTGGTCACAGCCATGGATACTAACTAACACAAGGCAACACAAGTTTCACCTAAAAAGACGACGGACTAATCAGAGAGGGCTGTGGATGCTGGCCTAGGCCACAGCTCATTTTACTGTACTGCTGATTTTGTGTGTGTCCAAGAACTTTCAAAGCCTTGTGCATACTGTTGGTCAGAAAGTGAAATGCTGCAGCTGCTACAGAAAACATATGAGCGTCTCTTCAACTATTCAACACAGACTTCCCATAGGATCCAGAAGTTCCATTTCTCAGTATCGTCCCACACATCCATTCCATAGGGGTATTAATCGTTAACAGCCAAAGCGGGATGCAGCTCTGCTGCCCATGGATGGTGACACAGAAGATGGGATGGACATCACACACATCATTCAGCCTTGCTTTAAAAGGAAAGATACTGATACTGTACTGGTTAGATCTGTGTCAGTTTGAACACGCTATAGTCACCAGAGAGGAGACAACTTCGAGTGAGAAAGTAGTGCCTCCGTAAGATCAGGCGGTAGGCAAGATGTACAGCATCTTCTTAACTAGTGATTGACATGGAAGGGCTCAGCCCATTGCAGGTGCCATCCCTGGCCTGGTGGTCCTGGGTTCTAAAACAAAGCAGGATGAACAAGCTGTCAGGAGCAAACCAGTAAGCAGTGTCTCTTCTCAGCCTCTGCATCAGATGCTGTCTCCTGGTGGCACATGCCTTTAATCCCAGCACTTGGGTGGCAGAGGCAGGTGGATTTCTGAGTTTGAGGCCAGCCTGGTCTACAGAGTGAGTTCCAGGACAGCCAGGGCT
>NW_021620771.1:1289604-1327466 GCF_004785775.1 Grammomys surdaster | reverse complement strand
AGGGAGGGAGGGAGGGAGGGAAGGAGGGAGAAAGGAAGAAAGAAATGACAGGTTGAACCGACTTGTGGATTCCAGTAAAGACTATAGACTAAGTCTGGGATGACTGGTTGAGTCAGGGCACTGGCTTGGACAAGGGTTATACAGTCTTTGTTTTGGTTCCTAAAGAGATTAAGCCCTTCCTCTTCATAGGGTTGTTGGGAGCAAAATCTAGTTGGTAGACCTGAAGGTCTAGGAACAATGGCGGCTGCCTGCTGTCATTTCCATCCATACACCTGTATCTCCATTATCCATCGTCACCATCAGCACCATAACCACCCATAACTGTCTCTCCCATCTTCCCTCTAATCCCATCTTCAGAATCCACACACAGAGATGCAGCTTTCAGTCTGGACCCCCACTCGTGTAGAGCAGAGGACTCAGTGTGTGGTATCTCCTTAGTCACCTGTCTTGGTGGGCCTCCAGTGTAGGGTGACAGAGAGCAACTGGACAGAAGACACATGGTGTGGAGGTGGAGCTACTCCTGGCTTGTCGCTCTGCTCTCCCTGCACAACCCGGCACGGTCCTCACAGGTCCAGTCTCCTGAGCTGGTGCTGTAGGCCATCACCTCTCACAACGCTGTCAGTGTTACCCGCAGTGCTCTGCTCAGCCCCCACATCATCCTATAGTTCTCTGCTTTGGGTTGGGCGGGGGAATCTACTGCACAGCTGAGGTTAGGGATCAATAGCTGTCCTCTATGCAGAAATGGGACGACCTTCGTCAAGGAACACGGGCACCGGGCTTTATCCAGAATGCACCGCAGCTACCACCTGCATGTCCATGCCCACCCAGACCAGCTGCACTGGCCTCACTGCCATGAAGGATGCTCCCACCCAAATGTGATTTCCCAGCTGCTACTGACTTAATCGTGGGTCTTGCTGGCAGTTCCTTCCGGCTTCTATACAAAGGAAACTGCCAATTAGGTTACAATTAATTTCTTTCCTAGGGCAAGGCCTGGCCACCCAAGTGGCCTGTGGATGAGCATGTGTGAGTGACCAGGCCTCTTTGGCTCCAGGCCTCTCTCTAGTACTTTATAGCCCTGGGTAGCTATTGCTGCTGCAACTGGGCCAAGGCCCTAGCAGCTCTGACCCCGATGACTCTGGGCAGTGCAGCTGTTCCCCCACACAACCAACAGAGCACCATGACGCAGAACAAGTCCACTTGCTGAGTGACCACCCCACATACCTCAAGCTCTTTTCTAACACTTCATCCCAACGCCCTCCATGTCCCCTTCCATAGTTGCCAACGGGATTTCTATAGTGCCGTTTTAAGCACATCAAAACACTAATGGATGTTAGGACCCCTGTCTTACTGAGCAATAAACCAAGACAGAGCATGGCCCCAGGCCACACAGAGTGATTTAAGACTCGGCCAGAGTCTGGCCCAGGCTCCTTTGTTCAGTGACAGCTGTTCATATAGTGCTTGTGAGAAACCAGGTCACAGAGTCCCAGGGACCAAGGGCCATCCACTTATACGCCTGCACTATCAGGCTGAAAAAGCCACTGTGGAGAGTCAGCCATGACTTCCCAGTTTCTCCTCAAAAAGACTGATGCCCCCAGGAAGTTTCTTTGGCATTTATAAACTGGTTCTTTAATATTTCAGTGAGATGGAGTCTGGGCAGGAGTCCCTGAGTGAGGGCTCAGGAAGGTGAGGCCAGGTGGGAATTTGCTCGGGGTGCCATCCCACCAGGGGGTCTGGCATGGAACGAACACCAAAGTACATAACCCAGTGTTAAGCCCTCATGAGTCCAACTCAATGGACACAGGAGAACTGACTAAGTACTTTGGAGTCCTCCCTCTTGCACCTACAAAGTCCCAGTACCCAACATGTCAGACAGCGGAGGCTGTAGTCAGATATGGAGCCCTTCCTGGTCTGTGTATGTGTGTACGTAGGGACAGCTCCTAAGGTAGATATACCCATATGTGACGGTCCTGCAGTACGGCTTCATGTGCCCATACTGCAGGGATCTGCTCTGGGTGAGGGGGATGCTGGGAAGCCAGCTGGAAGTTCAGTGTGTTCTCATCAAACACTGAGGTGTTGCAGGAGGAAGGAGACCACTTCAGTCTTTGGAGGCGAAGCAGCCAGCCTCTTCTTGGGATGCAGGCTAGTTTTGTGTCAACCTGACCCAAGCTAGAGTCATCAGAGGGGAAGGAGCCTCAGATGAGGAAATACTTTCATGAGATCCAGCTGTAGGACATTTTCTTAATTAGTGACCAATGGGAGAAAACCCTGACAATTGTGGGTGATACCATCCCTAGACTGGCAGTCCTGGTTTGTATAAGAAAGCAGGCTGAGCAAGCCATAGGAATCAAGCCAGTAAGCAGCATCCCTCCATGGCTCTTGCTTCCAGGTTCCAGACCTTCTTGGGTTCCTGTCCTGACTTCATCCAATGATGGACTACGATGTGGAAGTATAACCCAAATAAACCTCTTTCTCCCCAATTTGCTTTTTCATCATGTTTCACCAAAGCAATAGAAACACTAACAAAGACAGGGTGGCAGATAGAGAAGTCCTGAGCCTCTGCTCTGGAGTGGAGGGCTAAGAGCTGGGTACCTCACAGGAGCCATTTCAGACTCCACAAGGACATAGAGCCAAACACACTGGGATCCTGGAGTCTCTGGTATGGCAGAGCAGACCAGTTCTGGACAGGCCCATCACTCATTCCGGGATCTGGGACCTTGTTATCTGTGGTTGCAAACCCTGAGCGGGAATGCAGAAGGGAGACCACTGCCTCCGCACAGGCTGTCGTCCCTGCAACACAGCTCTGGCCGGCAGCATGACATCACAGTAGCAATTACTGTAATCAACTTAGACCAATCTGCCCAGTTATTTTTAGTCTAGATAGAGGCAGAGTGAGAGGGCAGCCCTGGCTTCCCGGGCTGTCAGTTCCCTTGTTGGGTGTGGGATGGGTCACTGGTTTCCAGCATCTTCCTCCTTGACAGGGAGGTTCTAGAACATCCGGTTCTCCTGCACTCACTGGGATGCCTTTGTTTCTGGAACATTTGTGCACAATGTGACATGTGCTAGAGTCCCGTTGTCCTGAGAAATGCAGACACTCAGTGTTCGGTGGAGACTCGAGGTCTATCGCTATGAGAACATCAGTGTCTTCTCTAGAGACTTCTCTTAAGTGACTGATGCTACTGGATGAAGTAGCCTCTCAGCCATGCCTGACGATAAATCAAAGGCACTCAATCAAAAAAATGACCGAAGGTGTTCAACCCTGAGTGGGACATTTATACTGTGATCATCAGGGTTTTGGGAACACCACGGAAGAGGGAACAGTAAGAATGTAAGATCTGGAAGAAAGGGAGAAGGGTCCAGAGGTATCATCCTCATGGCATGACACAGGCATTGCAAACATGATCTCACTGCAGCTGGGCATGCCCTTGCTGGGGCTGCACAAGCCCCTATGTCAACAGCCAATGATGGAGCGAGCTCCAGGGGCCCTACCTCTCCCTGTTGAATAATTACTGGCTACTGATAGGTTCTCAGAGAGGGAAAGTTCCTGCAGCAAGCCCACAGGTTCCAATAGATAGTTCTAACCTAGGAAAGGGACCTGTGGAGAGTTATGGTGACAGGGGTGGTTGGGAGAAAAGAGAGGATAGTGGATTAGTAAACAGAATGCACTACAAACATGTATAAGTGGTCAAAGAAAACTGTAATACAAACAATAGTCAAAGGCTCTGAAAAGGCTCTTGTCCAATAACACACACAACTGGCCAATGGTGTGTCAACAGAAGGTTGTCTAGTCTTAGGACTTGATCACTAATCTTTAGGGGAAACTCAAACCAAAACCACAATGAAATACCACTTCCCCACTGGGAAGGCTAGGCTGCAAAAACAAAAACAGGAACCAGTAAATACTGGAGAGGATGTGGGTGAAAAGCAACATTTGCACACAGTTGCTGAACTGGACCCTGCCTCTGGGAAAGAGCGGATCAACAACTACTCAAGGAACAAACACCAAAGCCTTAAACTTTTTCACTCCTAGGAAAACCGAAAACAAGCCTTGAACAGCAGGATTCAGAGGACAAGCCTGGAAACTTTGTTTACAATAGAAAAAGCACCTCCGAAGAGAATGGATACATAAACGAGGCGAAGCCAAACAAATGGAGTATTACTCACTCTTAAAGAATGGCACACTGATGTCAGCTACAACCAAAATAAACGCTAAGCCAAACTACCACACACATTGCACTACTTACATAAAATGCCCACAGCTCTAAAGAGGAAAGCAAACTGAGGGTAAGCAGAGGCAGAGTCACGGAGAGTGGGAAACAGCTGCTTAATGGGTACATGGGGTATCCTAGTGGGTAATGAGCATGTGGTGGAACTAGAGACCCCTCCTGGACACCTTGGGGTGACACCTTGGGGTAGCCTAAATGCTACTGCACTACTCTATTAAAAATTGTTACCCTTATGTTATGTCAGTTTCATTTTAAAAGGTTTTGTAAAAAGACAATTTCAATTGACAGTCACTTCTCTCACACCCACAGCTGTGGAGCCAGCACAGACTCCTGAAGCACCACTCAGGAAAATAGACAGAGATGCCCACTTGGAAAAGCCAACAATCCCAGTCTGGGCTGGTTAGGTTAGTTTTGTTAGTTTGGCACAGGCTAGAGTCATCTAGGAAGTCAACTGAGAAAAATGCCACCATCACACTGGCCCTCAGGCAAGTACTGTGAGAGAATTTTCTTGATTATGTGAGAAGCCCATTCCACTGTGTGTGGTGCCACCCCCTAGAGATATAGTCCTGGTTTGTATTTTTTTTTTTAAAGCAAGCTGAGCCATAGAAAGCAAGGTAGTAAGCTGCATTCTTCTGTGGTCTCTGCTTCAGTTCCTGCCTCGACTTCCCTTTGTGATAGACTGTAAGGTGCTAAGATAAATCCTTTCCCCACCACATTGCTTGTAGTCATGGTGTTTCTTATAACAACAGAAACCAAACTAAAAAGTGTCCCAAGCCTGGAGGCCCATCACCTCCAGGATGTGTACACCCCAGAAGCATGTGCCCCACACGTACTCTGAACTCTCAGTCTACCCTACACTGAAATGGGGCTCTCTGGTGTGATTCTGACCTCAGCAACACAGGCAAAGTGACACAAGGTCTGGCTCCACAAAGCTCTGGATCTTTAGGTGCATATAGCCAGGTGCACAGACCCAGGAGTCCAGCTTCTCATGAGAGAGGCCATAGCTAGATGAGGAGGACATGTCAGCTGTCACATAAGTAGAGTGCCCATGTTAAGCCACAGAGATGAGGCTGGTATCTTTTCCTCAGAACTGTAAATACAGGCTGGTGTGAGTAAGGAAGAAAACATTTGAAATGTACTTCAGTCTAGACTTTCTAGAGGACCCGTTGGAGCAATTTTTTGCAAAGGTGACGACCTCCAGCTGACCACTGGTGCTGAGTCACACGCCAGGTAGATCACTCACAGGAGCAAAAAACATCCCCAAGGGCTAAGCAGAGTAAACCTGTCTTGCCTGGGAGGAGGCACGTTTGCTGTTTGGATCACTGGTGGGCTGGAATGGATTCAAGACTTCCATGAGGCCACAGATGCCCCCAGGTAAGGAAAGAGGGCCATGAATGAAGAGTGAAGAAGACAAAGCCCTCGAGACACCCAGGCTCAGTCCCTATCTTTTCCAGTCACCCTGCAAAACTGTCTAAGAAATTCAGCCCATCTCCACCTCTCACTCTCCCACAGTGCATATTTCTCCAGCACTTTCTGGTTCCTCAAGTTTCAAGACAGTAAAATTTCCCCCTTTCCCTTCCTGGAATCCAAGTGTGAAAACGTTAAGGAACGTGAGGGGATGGAATTGGTTTCAAAGAACACCGTCCAGCATCCTCCTTCTCCTGCTCTAGGGTCACACTGCCCCTCAGTGACAGCCCTGAAGAATAGACTCCAGCACTCCATGTCACAGAGGAGGAAAGACCTAGGACTGCAAAGAGGGGCCCCTGCTTGCTCCCGAGTGGTCCATCTGCTAAGACCTGGGCCATAGGGCCACTGGTACCTCTTGCTTCAGAGCCCACTGTGTACCAATGACACCAAGGAGAGGAGGCTCCACTGCTGGCTCACCAGGCAGGCACACACCTGCTCAGGTGAACAGTTAACCTGACCCAGCATCTGGGCTGTTCTGCTTAAGTGGAGCTACCCACCAGGCAAAAGCAAACACAAGTGTTTGCTTGTGGCTGGCCACCTGCTCTCCTCAGAGCCCAGGTGGTGTAGCCTCAATGGTAGGTCTCATCAGCCACCTTCTAAGGGGCACCGATGTGCCTGGGAAAGAGTTGGCAGAATCCAACAGCACCCTGCTGCCTCCTCTCACTGTACCTGACTAGGCAGAGCTTCACAGTAGACTACGGCTCAGGGGTCTACTGGCTCCACAGACTCCAGTCTCAGGCAGAGGGGTGTGGTTCCCTAAAGCACTCTCCAATCAGTCACACAGCTGGGGAGGCCTCTCCATGGCTGCCTAGGACAGGAAGGTGGGTGAGGGGGGGGAGGCAACAGCTGGGCAAACAAGGAGGAAGGAGGTGAAGTCCACAAGAGCTCTTTAAGATCCTCCAACCTGTCAGGAAAGGATGATCTGTGTTGTCTGAGAG
The DNA here is from genome assembly GCF_004785775.1 of Grammomys surdaster. Lineage (NCBI taxonomy): Eukaryota > Metazoa > Chordata > Mammalia > Rodentia > Muridae > Grammomys > Grammomys surdaster. The sequence goes on along the minus strand of NW_021620771.1, from coordinate 1,320,838 downwards.
GAGTTGGAGTCCTGGCGCAGGAGGCACAGCCTCTTCTGATTCCTAGGATAAAAAGCCCTGGATGTTCTTATGAATGGGGACAGCCTGAAGTCAGCTGTACCAACACCACAGCTTCCTAGGGTAAACATCCCATACTAGAGGGTACAGAGGACATTCTGCACACAGGAGAGAGACAGCCACCCCCCACATCCCCCCGACATCACTTCCTCTGTGGTCCATGCCCAGGGCTATCTGCCAGGCTCCCCATTCCTTGTTACCTTGTCTTGCTGCCAACTGCTCATCTCTAAGGGAACCATACCCCCTCTCTCCTCCCCCTCCCTCCTTCTCTCCGTAACTACTAGGTGTGTCTTTTGCTGTTAGTTCCTCCTTGCAAAGCAACACTCAAGGCTTTTTTTGATTAGCACTGTCAAGTCATTCATACAGAAAAAATAATGGGGAAGGAAGAAAAGAGGAAAGCATAGCAGACGGAAGAGGATTGAGGGAATAATAGACTGACAGCCAGGCAAGTGTCAGCCTTACCCTAGAAGCGTGTTCGCATGCGTGTGCACTTGCAGACAGACAGACAGACAGACAGACACACACACACATACACACCCCTCCATCGTACACTTATGGCCACTCATCCAGAAGCAAAGAATTACTGTATGCATACAGGCTGCATTCCTAGCCAGCTCTGCCCTTGTTTCCTGGGCACGCAGTGGGCGTTTTCTTTTATCAGTCTTTCCCAGTGCCCCAAGGAAATGGATTTCATCTGGATGAGGGCACATGGTTGTGCCCCTCCCTGAGCACAGCACCATGATGAAGGAAGACACTTCTGTCATACATGGTGCAAAGGACAATCGTTGGGTGTCTTGTCCCTACCAGCCCTCTGACTACATACAAACACAACTTCTCACAATGCCCAGAGCACACAGGCTTCCTCTCCAGGACAGCTCTGACAGAGCCAGAGCTAGCATTCATTCCTAGACCATGAGACTCCCAGGGTCAGCCAGCCAGCAAGGGCAAAAACATCTCACTGAGAATTCAGCTGAGTGACCTGCCGGGGTGTGACAGGCAGGAACATTGTCTTCTCCCAGGTATCTCCTCATCTCTACCTCTGGTACCAAGCTCAGTGGCTTTGCTAAAGACAAAAGACCTGGATCTGGGGAGTCTTAGCAGTCCATGAGCTCCAAAATCTATAGTTTTGGAGAACCTCAGTTTGTTCACCTATAAAATGGGAAAAGAACACAAACCTTACAGGGTTATCAATGGCAGGGGTAGCTGCTCTTGGTCTTAGCAGTAAAGGGGATCAACAGACTGTTTTGCCAGGAGAAGATCCTGATGGAGGCAGCAGCTTCCAGCTACCCTTTCCTTTCCTATCTCAGGCTCCATTTCTACAGATACGATCATTTTTAATTAGTTTTCTCCTCCCCTGGCTAAAAGGCCATTAGCACCCCCATTAGGTGAACACATCCCATTTTCTTCACACCACCAAGGAAACAGTCATTTACTTAGCCCATTCCTAAAGCAATTCTGCAAAATAAAGGCAATCTAGTGAATGGGCTCAGTCACTTCCCCACTTGCTGTCTCTTCTCAGGCCCCACCCTCAGGAGTCCTTGTCTGGCCCAGCCTGGAGAATGGGCTCAGCAGCTTGGGGGAAGAGACAAAGAAGAGCCCAGATGAGCCTGGGGAACCAGGACAAACCTCCAGAATCCCAAGTTCAGTAAGGGAAGGGAAGAAAAAGAAACAAAGAGGACCCGGGACCCAGGCCCCAGGTGCGTGCTTACAAGGAAGCTCTGGGAGATGTCCTCCGATTGTGGACCTCTCACACTTACAGAAGGGCTGTCCAGAAAGGGACCCTCAGTGACATGGTGACAGATCCTTTGGTTCTCCAGCTGGAAACGCTATAAGCAAGATGCCAAGCCAAGAAGATGAGGGGCAGGAGTCTTGACAAGAAGTTAGAAGGGGACAAGGTGCCCTGGGACACGGGGGAGACCAAGACACTGTCATTTAGTATCCTCATCCACAGTCAAGTTGTGTCTGGGCTGAGCAGTGAAAAGTCAAGAAAACGCTAACAGAAGGAGGTTGTCATCTCTAGTTCCAGGACACTGGGCCGGACAGGAATATGAGGGAGTGCGTGACACATGTGGGGTCTATGAAGGAGGGTGAGAAGGGAGACAGGCCATCCTTATCCACAGGTCTCTCGAGCGTGAGTTCACGAGAAAGAGTGGGCATATATATTGATAACTTGAAATGAGGGTACGGCGAGTCTCGTGAACAAAGCTCCGTTACTTCTACAGACCCACTCAAAACCTACTCAAAACCGTGGGCAACAGGCCCAGCAACTAGAACACTGCATCCACACGAGGGCACTGGAGGCCACACTGCTCCCAACCCTTCTATTGAGGAACCGCACCCGAGCTCTCTAGTGGCAGGCAGTCTGGAGCAGATCAATTGAGTGTCACAGCCGCTGTACCAGAGTCCAGGTTAGAGGGGTTCTCTAAAACCCCAATTATTTCTTCCTGGGTATGAGGCCGCTGCTCCTCTCTTTGGGCCTCTATCATGGTTTCTTGGCCACCCAGAAAGGGATGGGTTTAAGACAGGGGCTCATAGTCCCTGGATTCTGTAAGCTGTCTGTGGCCAACTGATTCCGAGCCAGAGGTTTCTCATAGAAATCTCCCTCTGTGCCTGCCAAATGCCACCGGCCAGACCCTTGAGATGTATCCCTTAAACCTCTGGGGACCTCACTACATTCAGGGCTAGGTGGGTGGAGAGACGTTGCTCAGTATGTCTTCCCAGTTCATACCTGCGCCTGTGAAGTTTAAACAGGACGACACAGGACAGCTACACAGTGTTAAACTCACTGTGCCCCACAGCACCTCAAGACCCAGGAACAGACACTCCAATCTATTTTTTGTCTCAGGAGCGATAAGGTATTCACCTTATCCCTTCTCCATACTTCTCTGGGGTACTTGGAGGCCCACGAATGCAGCCCTGGGCTGGTCAGTGAAACCAGTCTTCACAAGACTCTGAGCTAGAGACAAGGTGAGCCCGGTCTTTTCTTCTTCCAAAGATTGCAAAGAGAGAAAGCCCTTTGTAAGGAATGGGAGATGGGTGATCTGGGCTTAGTTTTGATATCAGAGAAAAACTTAGTACATGTATTTTCCAGAGGGAACCAAGCTTGGGTAGGTCGAAAGGACAGTAAAATGTGCAGTCAAGGGGGTCAATATCCTGTATCTTAGGGTTCATTTGGTCAGGGTATAGGAGTGAGGGCAGTGACCAGCCTTAGAAAGGCCACACCTAATGAGGGGCTCCTATGTGCGCATGATGCTGGCAGTAAGCACATCACCACACTCCAGTGGCCGGGCCCAAAGCGCTGGACCCTATTATGCCTCCAAAAACCACACTTTCAGGTGCTCCAGACAAGTAGCGAGTGGCACAGGACTCCTAGTTGTAGGGCAGAGCTCAGACCATGTCATATTCTCGGGAGAAGACACGCCAGAAAACAAACAAAACCCCCCAAAATCCCAGGCTTTTAGGTTTTTTAAAGACCAGGGCGACAAAAACACACAACGGAAAAATAACCTTTACTAAACACTTTTCAGCCAAAAGAACGGAGCTACAGCAAGTGTGGGAATGAAATGCGAAAAGAAAACCAGGGCGCAGCAGTCTCCAAGTGCTGGCTCAAGTCCTGGGCTTCCCAGGGCTGCCTACCCCGTCCGCTCGCAGCTGCTCCCCAAGATCTGTCCGCTTCGCCCGGGCACGCGGCCGCGGCTGGAGGCGCGACCAGCCTAGGATGCGCAGCTGCGGCTTTAGCGGAGCACGGACTACGCTGCCCGGCCCGCAGCTAGCACCGACCCGAAGCGAGCCGAGCCCCGCCCAGCCAGCAGCCAGAAAAGAGCAGCTAGCCGCAGCGACCCGGTTCCCAGACCCGGAGGCTGGCCAGCCGCGCAGTCCGCCGGTGCCAGCCAATGTAAGCGCGCTTATGCGCGCATCAGCTTCCCGGCTCGGTGCGCAGCGCTAACTTCGCCCCGGCCCCTACCGTCCCTGTTGCCCATAGGACTCACCTTCTCCTAGCAGCGGCAGCAGCAAAAATAGCTTCAGCCCCAGCCCTGCGGCGCCGGACGTCGCTTTCGCCATCGCCCGAGCGCGCGAGGGCCGCGGTTGAGGAGCGGGTGGGTCTCAGCGGTGGGGTGCGGCGCTCAGCCGGGCCTCCCCATGCCAGCCCGGGCGCAGCGGGCACTGCGGGCGCGTTGCGTCCGGGCGCGACTCCCAAGTGCGGACTCGGAGCCGCTCTCCGCTGTTGCTTGCACGGCTCCAGTTGCGGTACTGATGAGAGACCTGCGCTGCCTGCGCCGCGGGAGCGGACTGGGCCAGGGCAGGGCGCAGAGGGAGGGGCAGCGAGAGGGGCGGGACCAGAGGGTGCGGGTGTGTGTGGAGGGGCGGGGCTCCAGGTACAGCGTGGGGCAAGGTGGGGCGGCACCCGACTGCTGAGGGAACCGCGATTTCCTCTCGGGATGAGGGCGGGTCGGAGCTGGGTGCGTGTGGGTTGTGATGAGGGTGCTGGTCTACTAAAGGTAACCTGGATCCATGATCATTTGCTGGCATAGCCACTTTCTCAACCCGTGCGCCCTGCTTGCTGTTTCTGTTAGTCCTTTCCCGCCGCCCAGAAAGAACAACACGGAAGATTTGGCGTTTGGGCCGATTGGTTACCTATACGCACGAAGAGACCCAGAGACTAGAATGATGCCCCTCCAGTCTCTGGACGCGGAGAGCATCCTCCGCCATTTATCAGGGGGGCGGGAGTCAGAAGCGCTGTTTGGAGCCTGCAGCCTCTTCTGGAGTTAGAGGCGGGAAGAGGGGAGGAGCCCTGGCCAAGAGAAAGAGGAACAGAGAGCCTGCTTCCAGTGTACAATATATCCTGTGGTGAAGAGGGTTGTAGGTCCTGTTGGGCTTGTTTGTGATTCCCAGGACCGGTACAACCAATAGGACCAAGACACTGGTTAATTGCACACCTTTCAAAGAATCCTGCTACTGTAGTCTGGTGCAGTGCTTGGAATTGTATGCTCTTATCCTACCAAATAGAAGAGCTCTCAGGATGTGAACTGACTGATAGGGCAGCGGCTACAGGGGTGTGTTGGGAAGGATGAAAACAGAAGTTTGCCAGAAGAATCTAACTCTCTTCTCCCCAAATTATGCCTAAATATATTTACCCTTGATATGGGAGCCTCTAGGCAGTAAATGAAAGGTCAGATGCGGGCTCTAGATGCCTGTGGGGAAAACCCAGCTCTCCCTACTCCCAGCTGCTTTTTGAAGTATGGCTTGCAACTAGTAATGGAAGGAAAGAAAAACAGATGCCTGTAAGATCTTGGAGTGAACAAACAGGTCCCGGAACCTGAGCCGGGGAGGGGCTCAGCTGCTCCTCTCTTTCAGTATGCAGAACCCCACCCTCCTGCCAGGCTGAGCTCAGGGCTGAATAAGCAATCTGTACATCACTCTGCAGATATGAAGTCAAAGTGAAGTCATCCTCACAGGCAAGAGCAGAAGCTGCCAAGATGTAGGCTGACTTGGGATCAGGCCAGCTAGATCTTATTCAGAGACTGCCTGCTGACCGGTGGGTATCCAGACCACCAGCCTTCCAGCCTGGAAGAGACACCTTGAGATCACTGGCCTTGGGTTTATAGGGCTGGAATTAGTCACAAGCTGCCAATACACCGGATCTCTGGAGTTATCACTTGGGCCTGTGCCCAAGGAAGAGACCTGAATAAGAAGGTGAAAGGGGGGATATTTTTTTTTAATTTTAATTTTTTGGCTACAAACAGGTTCCTGTGGCTGTTTTCCAATAGAATGCAGAGAGAAAAGAGGTCTGGTCCACTCTTCCAACCAGCCTCACTCTCATACCTCCTTCAATGATGCTGGGATGAACTCTGGCCATTTTAAGGACCCAGGCAAGAGTACACTCCTGTCTGTTCCTCAACCCTTCATACCCTTGAGTGTCCAGATAGCATGGTAGGAACATTTCTCTCTCCTCAGAAGATCTTGAGTGGGCTCTTCTGCGAGCCCCTAAACACACATATGCATGCATACGCCTATGTTCCGATACATGGATACCTACATATGTGAGTGCATAGCATACTCTCCATTGTGCGTGTCCAGGGAGCTGACCAGAGGTAGCCATAGCTAGATCAGCCCAGCTGCCATTGAGGACCACATGGAAGCTCCAAACGTTGCTCTGCCTGGCCCAAGATATTAACTCAGTTTTCAGAATCTGAGCACAGTAGAAGGGAGCTCCCTCTAGGGGAGTGGAAATGGTGGCTGTCTCCCGGTCCCTAGGGCAGGTTTGACGTCAGGCTCAAAGGTCTTAGTTTGTGAAGCCCCACTCTTTGCCCCTGTCTTTTTTCTTCTCTGGGGAAGGAAAGAGTCTGCATGAGACTCTATTTTTCTTTTCTTTTCTTTTCTTTTCTTTTCTTTTCTTTTCTTTTCTTTTCTCTTCTTTTCTTTCCCTCTCCCTCTCCGTCTCCCTCTCCCTCTCCCTCTTCCTTCCCTTCCCTTCCCTTCCCTTTCCTTTCTTTTCTTTTTTGACTCTTCCTAATCTATTTACCCTGAACCTCAGTTTCCCCAGCTGTAAACATCTTTCTCCCAGAGAGAGGACTTAGCCTTTATAAAAGGGAGTACATATGTGGATGGAACTCAGTGTCGGCACCAAGCACGTGCTCAGTAAAGTCATAACCACTGTCTCGCCTAGGTTACCCAGAACTTGTGACCTTGACACTGAAGGTCACAAGTGCTCTAGGACCTGGAGTAGGGCCTAGTCTGATAGGAGCTAAGTTTCACCTACAGAGATATTTTGTTTGTTTGCCTCTTTCTTTCTGTCTTCCTTCCTTCCTTCCTTCCTTCCTTTCTTCTTTCTCTTTCTTTCTTTTTTTTCTTTCTTTCTTCTTTTCTTTTTTTTCTTAAATAATGATAGTAGAGATTGAACCCAGACCCTCAAGCATGCTAGGCAAATGTTCTACCACCAAACTACTGCCCATACATAATTTAAAAAGAAGAATCTCTCCAAGAGGTTGTGGCGCAGGCTGCTGCTGTGGAGTGATTTAACTTGTGTTTAGATCTTGGCACTTACACAATTTTACCCTTCCCAGCCTGTTGTGTCATCTGTCCCACAGAAGCCGACCGATGGCCAAGAGGAGTTGACAGGTAGGCAACTCACATGCTATCCTTGTAGAAAGTGGGAGGTCGTACATGGCTTCTGAGTATGTGAGGCCTACCTGGAGCTCTTTGAGTCTGGCCTCAAAACACAACCCAAGGACTAGAGGGTGGGGCCGGGTTCAGCATGGACAGAGATCCCAGCTGCACAGGTTTGCTTCAGTAGAAAAGAGCTACACCCGGATCGGAGACTCTCAGAATATGGTGGTATAGGTACAGAGATGCCCAGGGGTATCAAGAAAGTTCAATTCAGGGACAGGAACATGGCCCTTGGGGTCTTCAAAGAGGTGTTATAAGTCTAGAGTACAGCTCAGACTGGGAAGCACTGGAAGGGAAGGTCCCCCAGGGTGGACATGGTCACTTCCACTTCAGGCAGTGTGACACAGTAGTTGGAAGCACAGATTCTGTGACCATGTTGGGTGTACTACTCAACACTCTCTCCCTATTGCACTTTGCTACCCCACTGAGGTGTTGAGGTGAGTAGCGGGTGGGCTTATTGCTCCTCCATAGCTAGCCTCTCTGGCTGCTATTGGCTGTCCTCCAGAGAGCTGTAAGAAGAAAAGCATGCCCAACAGCTACCTCTAGGTGACCATAGTGGAGGCAAGTAGGGGCACCTTCTCATCAAGCATGCTAAATCATTAACATATTCACAGTCTACCTGGCTTGGGCTGGCCAAAGGAAGTACTGTCTAGCGTCTGGAGATCCTGCCTGGCAACCTGCCTCAGCACCCACTGAAGAGATTTGTAGATGAAACTTCAGTCTGTCTGTGAGAAGATATTTCTGTTGTACCTTCTAGGAGCCTGACTATATACCCAAGGCCTGAGCCCCTACCTCATGAGGGCAAGCAGCAGGGACAGACCTTCATATCTGAGGCCAGACACTAGACAGAGCCTCCCTTAACATGACTGACTTCATTTCTTTCCCCAGTGTTCCATATGCTCCTCCTGTGGGGTTCTTCCCTCTCTCTTTCTTCCCCTGCCTCTTCCCTTCTCCTAGAGGAATCCCATCCCAGTCTTTTCATCCAGCCTAAGTCAACTCAGCTTGACTACGTCATTCAATACCTCCCAGAGAGTTCTTCCTTAACACTGGTCCAGCAAGACAACTGCCTAGCACTGCCGTTTGGAGCTTTAGCAATCCCATATAGATGGGCTCAGTGGAATGTGGGTGCTTTTCTTTATCTTTTAGGCTCTTCTCTGTCTCAAGTCTGGGGTCTCCTGGGAAGCAGTTCCTTCTTCCCATGTTGCCTGAGAGAGAGCCCCCAGTCAGGGCCCACTATGGCTCCTGTGAGTAGACCTTGTTATTATCACTGATCCAATCAGCTATAGAAGTATAAACCCAAAGATATCAGAAGCTATTGCTGAGGTAGCTTATGAGGCCTGGTGGCCCTCCTCCCACCTGGAGGCCTGCTTCCCTCTGTTCCAGGTTTCCCACCCACCTAAGTAGGAACCCATTGAGTCAAACGCAAACATGCCCTGCCAGAGGTAACCCTTGTCCTCCACCCTCTTAGGTTGGTCATAGGTTCCAGGCCTTCTGACCCACAGGTGTGTTGAAAGGAAAGAGCCCCAGAACCCCAGAGCCCAACCCTTGCCACTTCAGACTCTTCAGCTGAGTTTCAAGAGTGGCAGGTGGATTTGTGACTGCACCTACCTGAGCTACCGGGCATCTGCTTGTTCTGTGTCTTGGTGGAGGGCATAGCTGGCCGCTATGGAGGCCTCGGGCTTGACCGCATCTCAATGTATCATCTGGAGCTGTGGAGAAAGCTTTCTGGCTCACAAGCAAGCCATGGAGAGGGCAGTGAGCATAGTTGGCAAGTCCAGCAGAAACGGCCTGAATGCCTTTTAGAAAAAACATCTCCCAAGGCAGTTTCATAATCTGCCTTGTAATGCAGATTTAGACAAGTTTTTTAAGAATGCACTTTTTAAAATAGGTCTTAATGGATCCTTTGCAGTAGTTACCGTCCATTGTGTAAATGCAAACAGAAGGCTTTTTGAAAACATGTATTATTGATCAGAAAGGCAGAAGCAATTAGAAGCCAGTGTGTCATATTGTTCAATATACACTTCCTATACAGCTCTACAGAACTCACTCATAACTTTCTGACAAATTGTCCTGTCACCAGGAAGCATTTTCTTTTCCCCTGACTTTGGGAAGCACAGGAGAGCCTATTTTCAGTCAGTTATTAGCTGGAGGTAAATGAAAAATTAAGCTTACCTTTATCATCATAAAACCTATCTCTGACTTCTCAAGTTTCAGGCTAAAATAACTAAACCTTCAGGAAGGATGGATGATGCTTCTAGATTTGGTCTATAGTACAGTTCTCTCTCTCTCTCTCTCTCTCTCTCTCTCTCTCTCTCTCTCTCTCTCTCTCTCTGTATGTGTATGTGTGGTGTGTGTGTGTGTGTGTGTGTGTGTGTGTGTAGGAGACTGGGTAGTAGTATTCTGCAGGAGGACAGAGACAGAGGGCTTTATGCTAGGGGATCCGGGGATGCTGACTGGCAGGATGCTGAGGGAGGAGGAAAAGCCATTTGACAGGATTCTGTGGTCCTAATGTCTTGCCCACATTGCTGCTAATGCCCTCGGTATTTGTCTTATCCTATCTTGGACCCGAAACAATAAACTGGAGATAAAGTAGAGACTTGGTATTATGGGATCCTTCAGGACCATGGCCTGGGAGTATCTAGAGATATCAAGAATGCTTAGTTCAGGAGCAGGAACTTGATCCTGTGGTCTTCAGGAATCACCAGTCCAGGACCACAGTCCAGACCTAGCTACACTGGCTAGGTCTCTTAGAATGGACAGGGGCAGGGGTCTCAGCTCACCCTGCAGGTAGGTGGAGCTATGTTTCACTCAATCTGTACATTTTCCACTTGCGGTGGAAAATGCATTTATTTACTGGGTACTTACAATATCTGAGGTACCATTTTCCAAAACCAGAGACACTACAGTGAAGAAAATGAAGGTTCTCACTCCTGCTATTTCTCTTGGACACTCCCTGAGCTGACAAGCTGACAGACATGCGTTTATTGACATGTGAGCTAGGAAGGGATACAGGGAGGTGGCTGTCAGGCCTGGGGATATAGATAAGTGTCTTTAGGCAAAGAAGCTGGATCTGGGGGTACAGCACTGCCCTGTAGACACCATGAAGTATAGCACCCATGGCTTAGACGTCCCACAGTACCTGGAAGGGACAGGGCCACACGAATCTTTTCCTCTGCAGCCTTTGTCCCCACTCTGGGGCTCCAGCATTCATTGTGGCCTCTGAGAGTTTCTACCGTTCAGAGTCAAAAACACCTGCTGTGTTTTTGGAACCCTGACAAATAAGAAGTCCACTGACTTAATGCCTTGTAATGGCCTTGCAGGCTTCCCTTCCCCAGCATCTCTGTGAGCTGCAGTTCTAGGTGTGGGACATGTTGTCCACAGTCAGCTCAGGCCTGTTGGCACTGACAGGGTCACTGCCTGCCTGTCGAACACATGGTAGCAGCCATGAGCTGGGGGCAGGAGAGCTGCAAGCCAGTCAGGGCTGCTGGTCAAGGAAGCCCAGTCTAACTAACTGATAGTCCCCTGGGACTCAGCCCTCTGTCCGTAAACAGGTCCAGGGACTGTGTTGACTTGCTTACAACTCCTAGGTTCCTCTGCAATTCAGCTCCGAAGCCATAAACACACTGCAGGAGCTCCTGTTTTATTATTGCTTTTCTCTTCGTGCCAACTCTAGCTGCAGGGAGGTCTGCTCAGGACTCCTGACGATGCTGATCTCTCCCATAGACCATATGCTGCTCTTCCTGCTCACCAGACGTGGCCAGCCCCGCCTATAGCCTGAAAGAGCACTGTCCACTGAAACAAGGCGCTGCCGCGATGGCTAGATTCCATTCTGTGTGCTCTGAGCATTTGGAATGTGGCGGATTGGCACGAGATTGAATTTTTAAAGCTGTGTTTGATTGAAAATAATGTGAAATTAAATAGCCACATGGAGCTAGTATCCTTATCAGGTGGCATGACTACAAAACACAACAAAACAACAACAACAACAAAAACACCTTCTCAGCCTCTCCCCTAAGATTTGTGGTAGCTAGATGGGCTTCTGGACTAGTCTCTGCCAGTGGAGAAACAGAGAAGCATTGTGGTACTCCGATATGCTATGGTGGCTCCGATGGACTTGCCCTGGAAGTCTTTGCTCTGGGGATTGATAGCTTGAAGATGCCAAAGCCCCAGAGAGGAGGATAGCATCAGGGGAGTACCCTCTAGGCATCCACCCTCCCGTGGAATCCTCTACTCCCCTCTAGGCAGAGTCCCCAGCCTCCCTTCTGAAATCTCTCCCACTGCCAGCAAACATAGTGCAGCCCCAGCAGGGCCTGCTCTCCAGGGCCTCTTTGTAAAGGGGCTGATGAGTTCGTGCATATTAAGATGCTGTAATGAAGGATTGTCAGGGGACTCTGTGCTGTTGCCTGAGGCCTAAGGGCCTGTTCACCAAAGCTGGGCTCTTACCATGTCTCTCCTCTGAGGAAACCCTGCCTAGTTCCTCAATGCACAGATTTTATAGGGGCTCCCCAGCACTGCCCCCTCCCCCATTTTTCTATTCTCAGACCCCTCTATGTTCAACTCTTTATCACTTAAGTCAGCTCTTGCTCAAATACCCTGTGGAGATCGAATGAGGCCCCATGAGCAGCCTAGTCCAAATGTGCTAGGTGACCTACAAACCCTGGGGTGGGCGGGGCAGTCTTGGAATGACGATGGGCACCTGGTTCTTATGTTTTATGCTGTACAAATGTTACTTGTTAATGGTGAATGTCCAGCATCCTGTGTAGTTCAGTACCAAGCAAGGACTCATAGCTAATGGTTCCACATAGAGCATGGCTGGCATTCTAGAGAGGCTGGCTTGGCTGGGAATGGAGGAATGTGATCAGGCAGGCTCTGTGCTGTGACCCTGTAGTAGCAGCCTCTGCCCATCCTCTGCAGTTTCCCACTGGATGCTTACAGGTTCCTCTGTCCCCACCCCTTCTGGGCTGCCCCTCAGAGTAGATCAAGCCTAACCATCAGCGGGAGGAGCAGAGAGGCCAAGCAACCAGGGTCTGGAGCTGAAAGAACTCTAGCAGGGGGAGAACAAAGCGCCCCAAATAAATCACCTGGGGCCCGACATTTGGAGCATTTGTGTTAGAGACCAAACACAGATGCCCTTTAGATAAATACATTTTTGAGAAGCTGTTCTGCAGGAGAAGTTTACAACTTTAATAGGTTTTTAGTGTCAGGCAGACATCAGGAAGTGTTTTGTGGAGACTCTAAAAAGCTCAGGAATGCTCTTCCCCTGGCCCTTTAAACTTTCAGAGCTACCTCAGAGAGGGGAGGGGCCTACCCTTTCCAGGTTCTCTTGGGATTTGACTTGGGATGGGATTGCTCAAGCAAGAAACGTTCAGGAAAGTTCTGGAGGCCTCAGTGCTTCAGGCCAGCAAGGCTAGGCTGGGAGGTCTCTTGGAAACCTTGGGGGAGAAGCTGGAAGTATCTTGTTGGCTCAAGGAAGCTCCCTCCCCAGCCTACTGCACCCCCAGAGAGGAGGCTGGACAAATGGTTATCAGAGATAAAAAGGGCTCTGTACAAGGGACATGGGTCCTCTGGATGATGCCAGAAGTTGACAATTTTCTGTAGATTGGATGCTTTACAAACTTCTCTAGAACAGAAGTACGAAGGAACTGAGCTCACCATCGGCCCTGAGCCAGAGACAGGAGATTCAAGAAGAAGGTCAGATGCAATCATGTCTGGAAGTTGCTCTTGTGGCTTAGACATGGGCCTCTACCTGCCTATCCTGGGCTCTGTCAGGTCCTAAGCTGCCTTCTGCCCAGCTTGGCTGAGACATGTGTAGGGGTAGTTATACCCTCCCATATGGCTCTGCTCCCTAAACCCCTCCATGACAGGGGCTGTATGTGAATGGTGGGTGCTCTTTTTTTTTTTTTGAGTTGAATCCAAACTTGCTTTTTATCAAGAAATATGCACCAGGTGGCCTGTGCCATAGCCACTTTCTAGGGTAGGCTCCTGGTTAGTTTACCTTTGCAGCACAGTGAATATCATTGAGCCGAGGAGGAGGTGGGGCACCATGGCCCCAGGATCTGCCTGGCAGAGAACACACAGGCAGGAATGTGAGAGGAGAGGAAGCCCAGGATTGTGTTGGGAGAGGACAGAGGAGGTGGCTCTTAGCAGGTCATTGGTGGGGAACAAGAGAGAAGGTCAAATGCTTCTTGACTATTTTCTGGGACCCCGTTCTAAGTGCTGGAGAAACATTTCTTCAGAGATTCCATGTCGATGGTGGTGAGAAGCTTCACAACCCTTACCTCCCTCAAGTGTGTTCCCTTATACCCGAAGCCATGTTTACAGTGCCTCCAGCTATTGCAACTGAGAAAGTCTGTTGTAGATATCTCTGTGGATATTTTACTTTGTCCCCCACCCCCGCAGCCTAGCCATCAAGGGCTGCCTCAGATGCTCACTCTGGCCCGGTCTTCCACTCCGCTCTGAGGGTCTCCAGAGATTGTTCATTAGTGGCATCGTGTGTGACCAACCATCTGGCTTTCTGGGGCAAAAGATGAGGCAATGGATGCTGAAGGACTGGAGTGGAACCAGATCTGGCTCTCCCTGTCCTCAGGTCTGCCCTGTCCCTCAGTGACCTCATCGCACCATGGACTTCCTTGCAGAATTCAGGCCCATGGATGCAGCTGGCTCTTTAGACACCACTCACAGCAGCAGCCATCGCCATTGTGTCTGAGAAGCAGCTCCCGAAACAATGCATCCGTCTTCTGGGCTTTGAGAAATTATGTGTGGATTGAAGAAGAGGCTGAGTTGTGGGGCTGTTGCCTTGGGGAGGGAGTGCCGCCTGTTCACCTGTTTGCGTTTGATTCTCCAGATCCTGAAGGCTTGAGGTCTGATTACACATGTCTGACTCTACATGAGTCAAGGAAGCTCAGTCTGAGAGGTAAATCTTTGGGAATCATGTCCTCTAGAAAGGGCAGCAGCTTGGGTGATAAGGACATCTGAACCCAGGGGAGCCCCTGACCCAGTCAGGATCACAGCACCTCCACACAGTGACAGGATCTGTTTTACCAGGGAGATCACCAAAGGACAAGCTCTGGTGTGTGAGTCTGCTTTCTCTGCTATTACACAATACCTAAGGGAAAAAAAAAGCTGAATGGATGGACATTAACTTTGCCTTATGGTTTCTTTTCTTTTTCTTTTGTTTTTTTCTTTTTTCTTTTTTCTTTTTTGCCTTATGGTTTCAAAAGCTTCTGTCTGTGATCGTCCTAGCTGCCTTAGGACCTAGGGTAAAGAAAAGCATCATAGCAGCAGGTGTATGACAGGGAGACTGGTCACCTGATCTGACTGGGCGTGTCCCAAGAACTCCATTAAAGCGCATGCCCAGTGGCCCACTTCCTTTCCAATAGCACCAGACAACCGGGAGGACAAGGGCTCAAATACTCGACTGTGTGGAGATTATTTGTCACTCAAACTACCGCGCCTTGCTTGTTCCATACTGCTTGTCTTCTCGAGCTAGTGGAGGACTGGTCTGCAAGAATCTGGTGGGAGAGGGTCTGCCCGCATCACAGGCTTTCAGACTTCAGATGCTGTTGGTCTTGGGACCACATTTGGGATCCACTGCTCTAATGCAGAGAATAGCAAGAGAGAGAAGTGGGGGCAGTGTGTCAGGCCAGCTAAATATCCCTACAGTACCATGTGCCTCTCCTCCATGCAGCTCCCGGGGTTTCAACGTCTGCCCCTCTGACTTGTGCCCACAGCCCTGGCTTTGGCTAGAGTCCTCAAATCTACCTGCCTTGTCCTCTGTGGGCACCTGTATGTGCAGATAGTACTGCCGGCTTACCAGTTCCCTACTTACTTTCCTGGACCCAGACCCAGGTTCCTTGACACTTACCAGCCTAATGCTTATGCCACGCCCACAAAGATGCAAATCATTTTCATGCTCTGAGCCTATGATCGGTCGCCATGTACAATACTAAACTTTTGGGAAATCTCTAGTTAGTGAATTCCCTTTGCCTTCAGAAGGCTATAGCAACAGCCGCACTATGTTTTTAAGGAAAGGGGTGCTGATCTAGGGAGGTATGAGAGGGTGCTTAGCTCAAAGCAAAGGCTGATGACCACGTACTGGGGTGTGGTCGGGGTCCCTCTGCTAAGTGTGGTCACTTGAGTCCTCTGTGATGACTCAGCTTCTGGGCATGGGTAAAACCGGGGAAATGTAGGTGGGGGAAGGGCACCCTGTGCCCACGGTTGTGTGTTCCTAGGCAGCTATCGCCCTCCCTTACAGGTACTGATGACGGTGACAGTGATTCGGGCTTGCCGGTGCATTGTTATTTCCAAAGACTGGGTCTTTGGTTCAAAGGAATGTTCATTCTTTAATGAAAACCTTGCAGCCAGGGGCAGCACCCATTAAATGACTGATACTCATTGAGATACGCACTTCAGAAAAATGTCTCCTAGTCAATGAAGAAGAGATAACAGTCGGTGGAATAAAAATTAATCTGGCCACTATAGGAATTAATATAAAAACATCAGATGAGGGACTTATAAGGGACACCACCTCCAACTAACCCTCCTTGGTTAAATACCCCAGGGACGCTGATTTACATTCTGCTCCTGGGGCTTCTGCCACAATAATCGATAGAGATGAGAAATGGGGCCAGCTGGGCCTGCCTCCTGGGTTGAGCCAAAGGGAGCAGGCATTCTGCTCGGAAGCCAGTGGAAGCAGGGGACCCATCTAGTCCCCACCCTCCCCCTCCCCCACTCCTTTCTGGGGCACTCTGGTTGAAGCTGGCAGGTGCCCTGGCTCATGAACCTTCTTGGTAAGCTTTAGCAGGGACTGTGAGAGGCACCCAGGCGAGGCTGCCCAATGCTGGTACTGACAGCCTTAGTACAGGACCTGGGGTCAGAGCAGACTTTCACTCAGATTTATTTATATGCAAGGTTTTATTGGCATATCAGGACTGTATGTATATTTGGGATATTCAGGATGTACGTGTATGGTCATCAAGCCAGGCAGTTAGTTTTGCCATCACCTAAACATGTTGGCTATGATGAAGCTTGCTTGAGCAGCAGCTGAGTCCCAATCCCTCGCATCTAGACTAGGCTGCATTCCTGCCCCTGCCTTCCCTGATCTGGCTCTGGAGTGCTTCTCTGCCTTCTCCAGTAAAGGTAAGGAGCTTCAGGTTGGGCCCCAGCTCACAAGAGGAGGAACCTCACAGCTGTGCAGGGGTGGGGCTGATTGTCCTGGGGGCGGGGCCAGGAGGATTGGATTCCCCAGGCTCTCAGTGGTAAGGGCTACACTGCCGCAGAGATGGAGGAAAGTGCCTTATGTGAACAGACTCTTCCCGGTCGGCCTTACGTCCGCAGGCAGCTCCTTTCCTTCCCTTCTCAGTCCTGCTTCTGTGGTCAGAGGAGCATGCTAGCACCCATTCTTCCATCTGGAAACCATGGGGTACCAACAGTGGGGGGACAGGAGTTCATCCTCAGCTCCACCCTCCAAGGCCCTGACTCCCCTATGGGTCTGCTTCCTTCAGCCATGGCTGTCCACCAGGGTTTCTAAAGCCCTGATGGGCCAGCCTCTTACCCTGCAGCAGGTCCACGCTCCTACACTCAACACCTCTGCTCTTGCCTAAACCTAGCAAGTGTCCCTCCAGTTCTCAAGGATCTTGAAACCCCTATGCACAAGTCCCACAGAGCTAGGTATTCTGTGGAGGGTAGGTCCTTTAAAATTCCACTTTTAGTTAGAACACAAAATAATGGATTTCATTGTGGTACTGAAGTTACATGTATTTTGTATTTTGTTCCTATTCAGCACTGTTGCCCTCCTCCCTCCCTCTTCTGCCTTGCAGGTCTCCTCCCTGCCACCCAAAGTCTTCTGCATTCATGTTACATGTGCACACACACACTCGCGCGCGCGCGCGCACACACACACACACACACACACACACACGTTCGCACACATAAACGGGTATGGTTAACTATAAATTCCGTATGCACTGCTTTGTTTCACTCCTGTCCTCTCTTGTTTCTCCATCCCTTTCTTTAGACCTGGTCCTCATGGTCTCTTTGTACTTTCATGGCATGTGTGCTGCGTGTGCGTGTGTGTCTGTGTGTGTCTGTCATCTCTGTGTGCATATCTCTGTGTCTGTGTGTGTCTCTGTGTGTGTCTATCTGTATATGTCTGTGTGTATGTGTTTCTGTGTGTGTGATCTGTGTGCATATCTCTGTGTCTGTGTCTCTGTGTGTGTCATCTCTGTGTGTATATGTCTGTGTGTGTATCTGTCTGAGTGTGTGTCTGTGTGTATCTGTGTGTGTCTATCTGTATGTGTCTGCGTGTTGTGCAGTAGATTTTTGAACCCAGATGAACTCAAATTCTCTATGCATTCAAGAATGTTCTGGAACTCTCTTTTTAAAGGTTTATTTATTTCGTGTACATGAGTGCTTACTTGCATGTATGTATGTGTGCCATATGAATGCCTATTGCCTATGGAGATAAGAAGAGGACATTGAATCTTCTGGAACTGCCACGTGGGAGCTATAAATTAAGCCTGGATCAGCAGCGAGTGATCTTAACTGCTGAGCCATCTCTTCAGCCTCATCTTGAACCCATCATCTCCCCTCTTAGGATCATTTCCTGTACTGTTAAGAGTCCTTTGCAGAAAATCCTCAGTTACAACTGTATCTGGAGGCATCTCCCTATGATTTCCTCTAGTTTCAGCTTCAAATTTTACACTGAGTTCTTTGGTCCACTTTGAATAGATTTGTTTTGTTTGTTTATTTGTTTTGGTGAGGTGAGAGATATGCACCTAGTTTTATTTTTCTACATGTGGAAATCTAGTTTTCCCAGTGTCCTTTGTGGCTGTTGTTTTTTCTCCAGTGTCTATTCTTGACACCTTTATCACATTAAGTGGCTGCATCTCTGTGTGTTTCTATCTGGGCTCTTTATTCCGATCCATGTGTCTCTGTGACAGCACCATGCTGTTTTGGTTTCTATGGCTTTGTAGTATAATTTGAGATTCAGAATTGTAAGAACTCCAGCTCTTTCTCCTTCTGACTATCTTGGATAGTTGCAATCTCTTGGGCTTCCAAATGAATTTTGTGTTCCTTTTCTAATTCTTTGAAAATGTTGATCTTTTTATGAACATTTGATGTTGACTCTGAATACCACTTTCAGCAGTATAGATCATTTTACGGTTTCAGTTCTGCTAATCCATGACCGCTGGAGATTTTTTCATTTTCTGTCCTCTTCGCTTTCTTCCTTCAGTGCTTCGAACCTCTTATTTGTAGGGATCTGTCACCTGCTTGGATGGGTTTATTCTTTGATGTTTCTGTTTGCTTGACTATTCACAATGAGATTTCCCTCTGGTTTCCTGGCAAGTTCATTATTGTCATGGAGGAAAGGTACTGACTTACACATGCTGGCTTTGTATTCTGCTACTTTGCTGAAAGTGTTCATCATATCTATGAGTTTTCCAATTGAGTCTTTAGACTCAATTGTATAGGATCATGCCATTGTCAAATAGGGATAATTTGATTTATTTTTCTCCGCAAGTCCCTTTATTTCTTTCTCTTACCTTATTTCTATGAATTGGAGTTACTCAAGAAAGTCATACTTATATTAAAGACTCTGCCAACCGACTGGTCTGACTTCCTGAGTGTGGACTGTTGGATGTTGCAGCCTGAGAGCCAGAATTATCTTGCCTAGGTTTAGTCCCTTTAATGGCTTCTTATTATTGCCCACCTCAGTATTTGAGCAAATATTTCTTTTGTGACTGGATAAACATTCTGAATAAACTTTAGTCAAACCCCTTACTTCTACCTATTCAAAAATTAAGACAGTCATTAGACAATGTATGAGACCTAAAAGCAAAGTTTTCCCTGCTTTGTAACTTACTGCCTGCTGTTCCTGCTAATGTATTTGGCATATGCATGGATCTATCCCTGGTCTTGTTTGGTATCTATAAAAGTTTCTATAACCACTTTCATAGTGGGACTTGTCATTTGGGGTGTCTAAAATCTGTGCTTTCAGGACATAGATGCTCAAACTGGGTCCAGAGTGAATGATCTTATGCCCTTTGGACAGAAAGCAGTTGCATCAACAGTTTGGCCTCTCAGTGAGGGCCTCCCACGATGAGGCTTTCACAGTCAACAGTTTGGCCATTCAGTGTGAGCCTCCAGGACAACCGACTGCTTTCATTACAGTGGTCTCTTGGATCAGCCCCGGCATCAGGTACCAGCATGAGCTCCTTGTGCCTGATACTCCTTGCTGCGCCCTTAGATGGAGGGCTTTTGAGTTCTTTCTGGGTCTAGACCTCCCTTTCAATTTTGTTGAGGGTCTGTTGGTTTGTCCTGATCTGCTTGTTTCTTGTACCATTCCTCCAGTATCTAACTCTGGATTTCTTCTGTGTCTTCTACTTACCACAATCTTGTCCTGTCAGCAAAAAAATTCTATGAGTATCTAGCCATAAGCTGCCAGAGTTAATAGACACTTGCTCATGCTGATCCACGGCCTATTTTTAAATCTTCCAGAGGGAATTCCATTTGAGGGGCACCTTCATATATATCTAAAAACATCTAAAGCAAAAAACAATGAAATTTCTGACTGAAAACAAAGAAATGATGTTCCTAGGTCCAACAATTGCTATTGATACTGCAAATGTTAGGATACAATACACTCCTAGGGTCAATCAGTCTATCACAGCACAACCTGACCCGATAACCATCTTGCCTTGCAGATATGGCTAAATATTTTGCAATGTGAGGCCTACTAATTTCTATCAACCACACAAACTCCAGTTTATAGGAGTAACTTGATAGAATCAAACTTTAGATGTGTGCATACTACCATCAGGCAGAGAATGCTCTAGAATCTCTATGGCATACTCATTTCTGCTTACCTTGGAGTGACTTTGAGGATATTGACTCTTCTTAGAGATGCCCAGTTCTGGAGCTGAATATATAGCTTTCTGCTGCCATGAAGACATTCATGATTACATAGAAAACCCTAGTCAGAGCTTCTCCTACATAGCCTGTCCCCTCCCAATACTACAGCCACTGGGCTCCTGTCACTGTAAATGTGACACTTAGAGTCTTTCCCTGAGATCCAGAGGCCACTTGTGACCAATCTGAGCTCACCAGGATGCAGAGCCACTGTTGATACCATCAGGATCTGGCCCTGTGTCTATTCAGGATATTCACAGTTATATTCAAACATTGGACTCTCAGTGAAGCTTGAATTCACCCAAGGGCATTGTTCTCTTTGTTTATTGCTGCATAACAAATCATCCCCAAGTGGAGCACCCAAAAATAGCACCAGCATTTCCTCTGATCAAGGATGGGCAATTTGGGCATCACTCATAAAGGTTGCATGACTCTTCTCAGCTCTCCTTGCTTAGGGGCTGGTGGCTTGATGTCTGAGGCTGGAACTGTTTGAATCCTTCTCACATGGCTGGCATCTGGTAGCTAGTGGTTGGTGCTTGCTGTCAACTGGAACCTTCACTGGAACTCTCCAGGAGGCTCTGAGCTTTCTTATAACGTGGCGATCACAAGCATGTTATCTTGGTGGCATCCTCAGCCCGAAATGGGACAACTTTATCACCTCCTCCAAGGCTCAGAGAATATCTAGGAAGATGGTGCAGAAAAATCTAAAGCTGAAGAGTTGGGGAAGTGTGCTGCCATTGTGGTTGTCACAAGACACCCACACATATTGGGTCCATTCACATTTCTTCATCTTCCACAATTAGTGGTTTTTGGAAGTGGGCTGTCAGTTTCTTCAATGGTGTATCCTCTGGTAAGTTCCCCGTGTTCCTGTGAATAATCTCCCATCCACGTTCATGTGGGCAATTCTAATTAAACTCAGTCACACACACACACACACACACCCAAGAGAAGAAAAAGGGTCTCAGAGGAATATGAGCAAGAACAATGGAGGATAAAGGAGGCAAAATAATTATAGGCATGTATAAAACTGTCAAGGAAAAACTAAAACCGAATTTAACTAAAATTCAACCAACATAATTAAACTATTAAGAATAAGGAAAAAACAAAAACAAAAAACAAAACCATGCTACCTTCTAAGACACAGCCTTAGAAGTTTCCACAGACATTGTGGCGTCCAGAAAGGCTGGCTCAGCCTCAAAGAGAAAGGAAAGAAGAGTCCATTTCTTGGGAATGACAAGATTCTTGGAGGGCACATGGGACAGAAATATTTCAGTCATTTTTAGAAACTGTCACCTATCATACTATGGGCTAGGGAGTCTCCAGGGGGCTAGTGCCAAGTCTCTACAAGGTATTAGGGACAGTGTCTTTCAAAATAACTCTACTCAAGTGTGTACAAGTCACCCACAGAGAAAATGTTCCCTCTGATCTGCAGGCCATTCATACAGAAAATTATCACACATATCTCAAGTGCCAACTGCTTTCGTTGCCAGCACTCTCTCATCTATGCTGTGAGCCATCTCTGGAGTCTCCTTCAGGAAATGACCTACTCATGAGGAGGATTCGTCATGCCTGGGGCTCTTTATAGATCCGATCAAGCTGCGTAGGAGACTGTAACTCTGTGAGTAATGCTGCTATAAGGTGATGTCATCAGGGCAAACTCTGATCAAGGACACACAGAGAGGGATGTCTGCACTGTGCTTGGGCTATCTGCCCCATAGGGCTTTGAGCCCACCTTCATCAGGACAACCTGAATGATTGGTCCATTAGCCAGGACACTTAGCTGGGGTTGAGTGGGGTCTGATCGTTCATCATGGCCTATGCCTGTGGGATTGGCAGAACTCCCTGATCTGGGTTCCACTCAGTCTCAACATGGAGGAACAAGCACAGGGAGGAAACACACTAATCGGTATACAGATGTGATGGGAACAGCTGGGTCCTCCTCTTGTTCTTCTACTGCCCAGTGTGTCCATCTGAGGCTTTTGCCTCCCTTGTTATATAAATGGTCCCCACCTCACTGTAAGGCAGGTTAAGGGATCAGGGCCCAAGATTGTGGTTCCAGGGGCCTCTCCTTTCCTATGAAGATAAGTACAGGTTCTTGAGATTCTACAAAAATAAGTGCTAGGTTCTTGAGGAGCCCTTGGTTGCATCCCCAGGTCACAGTGGTGAGGTCTTTCTGTGGCCCTACCCATTCTCAGAATGGAGTACCTATGACTGGCCTATGACCTATCTGGAGGACTCGGGCACTGGAGCTAAGTTCTGGAAAGGCATTGTGAGGGCCCCAGCAAGTGGGAGATGCCATCCTCATGCTTGCTGAGCAAGCACTTTGCCCACTGATCCACCTCCCCGGGCCCTCATGCTAATTTTCTGTCTTCCACTCGTGTATGCTTACTTTGTCTTCCCACTCATTCAAGTTTTACTTAGAATTAATGGATCCTGGTTGCCAAGGTTCGATTCATCCTGACCAGAGGAGCAGCTAGGTTAGGCCCAGATTCTTGCCCCACAGAAATTGGAATAATGAATATTGTAAGTACATAAGTTGTGTTTGGTTTTTGTTACCTGGTAGTAGCTAACCCACACAAGGAAGACAGAGAATGCCAGTGTTGGAGTGCTGTTTAAAAGAGTGTCAGGGATGGGTTATCTGAAAAGATAATTGAATAAGGGAGAGTGCTGAGGAGACTGCGGTGGCTGGGATAGATCAAGAGGGATGAACAAGGAGGAGGGAGAGGGGAGGTATGTTAGCATTTGTTCTTCACCTTTAAGTTGGAGTCTTTAAGGGTCTGGGCACATGCGCAGTTCATACATCCATGTAGGTTGAGTAGAGGGGAGGTAGCTGTGGAAATGGCTGAGATAGGAGGCTTACCTTAAAGGAGACCACAGGATGCTCTACAGAAGTGTGAGGGAAGAGGACCTTTTCCCATCAAAGGAGAAAGTGATGGCATGCAGGTTTCGGGGAGTCCTGGATATTAGAGTTCACAGGGAAGCCCAGGAAGCCTATTTAACCTTGAGGTAGAAGACCTGAAGTTTTTTAGACTGTGGCTAAAGGGAGGCTCGGGTAAGACATGGAGGAGATGCCAGAGGGAGAAGGAAGGTGAGAGGCTTGGTACCTAGGTTTTGGGGGAGGATGCTAACTGAAGGAAGAAGGTAACTTCGTCACTGCTGGCCATCATGAATTCAGGTACAGTCAGATGCCCTGATGGTATCATGGAGCCGTACAGAAAGTGCAAGGGTTGAACCCAAATACACAAACTCACATATTTGGAGCAGTTCTACCACCAAGAGGAGCTACAAAATGAGGTGTGGCTTAAGGGAGTCAAGCATCGCGTGTTTCAAAGACAGGTAATAGCAGCATCTTTGAAGGCAGACAGAAAGGCTTTATGGGACAGGAGTGGGAGAACACCCAGAGTACAGAATTGAGGGAGCACAAAGGGAACAGAGGCCCCTGAGGCCAAGGAAAATTCCTGACTTGTGCTGGCTGGGAAATCAGACCATCGGCCTCAGGACGTTCTTAGTGGGGAGGGGTTACAGGTGCTCCAGGCCTGAACATCTGGATAAAGTAAATTTTCATTCCTTTTTTTTCCCCTCTTGGGAAAGGTGTTATTTTCCCCACAGATGAAAATGTGTTAAAGGAGTGTTTTCTACAAACTTGGGAAAACGAGCTGCCCTTTCCAGAGGCCAAGGATAATATACAGCATGTACCATGTCGGAATGCCGTGCGTGAGAAGTTGTACCAAATGCCAGCCAGAATCCTATAGAGCCTGGGCCCTATAATGGGCACCGCCCCCAAGCATGGCGACTGAACAGAAGAGAGCAGAGCAGGAGGCATCCAGCCTGTATCCTCAGTTTACCAAAGAGGAGCAGGGCCTCATGTGGGAACGGAGCTCACTCTTCTCCCCCACCATCCACTGAAGATCAGGTTGCGTCAGGAAAGCAGCCCAAATTTTGAGCCAGGAGTTGGTCCTCAGCCACAAGTTTGATCCTCAGCCAGGTTTTGATGTTTGTTAAAGAGATGAAAAAGGTCCAGGCTGTTATCAAGAGAGACTATCTGGGGGTCTGAGTTCACTGCGGGGTCTCAGGAACTAGATACCATCAGCTCAGCTGCCTGGCGGATGTGAAGGGAGGTGGTGGCTACACTCTGGGCCCCTGACCTCAATCTGGCCACCCAGGGCTCTCGGGACCATAGAGCACAGAGAGCAGGATGAATGGCCGGGGAGGAAATGAGCAGTCTGGTGGCCTCCAGCGACTTCCGCCAGCCCCAGTGGTACAGCTATGAGCGGGGCTGATTGAGAGGCAACTGGAGGTTAGATCTCCCATCCTCCCATTTGGGCTGCACGCTTCTCAGGCTTGCTATTGGGAAACGAGTGTGAACTCCCAGCTGACCTCGCGGCTGGGTGTTCCCATTCCTATCTGTTTCTGAGCAGGACTCTCCCCTCCCGAGGGATGAGCAGGGACATATTGATGGACTTATGGCTGAGAAGTATTTGGAGGACTCCATGCCCCACTCCCATTTCCTTAGACTACCAGTCACACAGATTGTCTTAATGATAAAGAAAATAGAAGTGCATCCCATGGGGATGTTCCTAATCTCCTTCACCTTGCAATCTGCACTATTGAAGCCAAAGGTTGTCCATATTCCTAGCTTGTCTTAAATTGACTGTGGGCAAATGATACAGATTCAGTAAAGGAGACTCAGCCGTCAACTACCAGTTAGTTGAGAGCATTTGGTAAGACTCATTTTCTTGACAAAGAACCAAGTATTTGGTATTTCCAGGTCCTCTCCATCTCTTCTCTGCCTTCATTGATGGTAGCAGAAGCTGGGTCACTCACATGGCAACTATGAGGCAGAACACAGGCAAGAGGAGCTAGGTACTTTCTGAGACAATACTCTGATTGGCTGCACTGCAGACTCCAGTCCCATAGCTCTGTGGATGGCAGCAAAGCTTTCTTTGTTTAAGCTGCTTTCCTTGGAACCCTTGCAGCTGCAAGCATTCCTAGCTGAGGCATCCCACCACTGCAAGCCGTCTGCCAACTTCAGGCAGGGAAGAGAAACCCTGGCTTCATTCCCATTATATCCTGAGAGAAGAAGACGGTATGCTGGCTACTTCCACACAAAATAAGCATTTGGACACTGTTCCATGCACTTGGAATATTACTCGCTTGCTCTTACCATCAAAGCTATGGCGAACTCTCTCTCTATGCTGGCAGTGAGGCACAGAGGAGTTGGGGATGCAGTCCAGGTTGTGATTTCAGAGAGTCTACACCACAACTGGTTCTTCTGCCCAGTATACACCTGTCTCCATCTGTGAGATGAGGAGACAGTAAAGAACAATCTAGCCACACACGGACATTTCATCTGCGTCTCTTGGCTACCACGTTCTCCCCCATGGACCACTCCAGGAAATTCAGGACAGAAGCAGTGATTGTGAGAGGTTAGGAGGACCCAGCAGGCCACGTGACAGCTGGGACCCTAGACAGATCTATTCAGGACAACTCTGGTGAATAATGCTAAACTATGCTCTGTCTTCTCTAACTGCTTCATTGTGAAATCAGACTCACCTGCTTCTGACGAACACCCTTTCCTTACATTTAAGACTACTTTAGTGTATTTCAACAAAGCTGGGTAGTGCTGTGGGCTGGACGAGCCAGTTGCCTTTTTTGACCTATTATGTCTTCATACTTTAAAATGTTATAGAGGAAATAGATGGCTGTTATACAATTTTCAAATAGGAAAAAAAAACATTCTGAGTGAAGTAATCCAGACCCAGAAAGATAAATATGGTAGGTATTGGCTTATATGTGGATATTAGCCATTAAGTAAATGACAACCAAGCTACAATCCATAGAGCCTGAGAGGGTAAGTATAGAAAAGGGACAAAGGGGGCATATGTGGATCTCCATAGGAGGGTGACATAGAATAGATTTTATGGATGAACTGGTGCAGAGGAGTCTGGAATGGGAAGATGGGTGGAGAGGAGGAGGGAATTAAGGGACATTTGAGGGGTGCTGTGGAAACCTAGTACAGTGGAAACTTCTAAAACTATGTGAAGGGGATCCTAATGGACTCTCCAAATAATGGGGGGGGGGGACAGAGTCCCAGCTGGCATCTCCTGTCACCAAATGATGCTTCCAGTACTGGGACTGGGCCATATCCAATTGAGTTGTTGCCAATGGAGTCCCATGGAAATTCCCAAACAACCCAGGCTATTACCAATATAATAGGTTGCTCTCTGGAAACTGACAGCAAGGCCCCATTGCTGAAAACAACATCCACACAACTGACTTAACATGGAAGGGTTGAACTGGTGCCTACATAGACCCTTTACCCCCAAATTCTAGTGCCTTTGGTATGGGAAGGTACTGTGCAAGATATCAGACAGGAAATATAAATACCAACCCAACCATAAACTCTTTGATCTACAGCTTTTACTGGCTGCAAAATAGGCTAGGGCAGTGGTGGGACACAATGCTATGGCATGAAGCTTGTGGGAGTAACCAACCAACACCTGATTTGACTTAAGTTCCTCTCCATGAGACAGAACTCATAATCTACATTGCTTGGGTGATTAAGAACCAGAGACTAGATATCCCAGAGATCTGGGGTAAAACCAAATACTATTTTTAAAAATTACTCCTAATGATATTCTGCCATACTCATAGATTAGTGCTGTATTCAGCCATCACCAGAGAAGCTTCTTAGGGGAGCAAATGGAAACAAATACAGAGACCCATCTCCAGACATCACACACACACACACACACACACACACACACACACACACACACACACACAGAGTGAGAAGGGGGAAGGAGGGAAGGAGAGAAAGAGAGGGAGGGGGAAATGGACTTGGTACATTTGGAACACTCAGCTCTAAAGGGGATGTCTCCACCAAAACTGTCTCTTCAGAGTTCAGAACCCCATAGAAGAGGAGGCAGGAAGAGTGTGAGTGCCAGAGGGCAGAGGGGATGGAAGACACCAGGAGAACAAGGCCCTCTAAATCAACTGAGCAAAGCTCGTACGAATTCACAGAGACTGAAGCAGCAGTCACAGGGCCTGAATGGGTCTGCACCAAATCCTCTGTGTATATTATGGCTTCGAGTTCAGTGTGTTTACGGGACTCCTGAGTGTGTGAGCAAGTGGGTCTCTAATCCTTGTGCCTTCTCTTGAGCTCTTGTCCAATGATGTGACAGCCTTTGTTTTATCTTAGTATACTTATTTCGTTACTTTTTGTTGCTGTCTCTTAAAAGTCTGTTCACTTCTAATGAGAGACAGACAGAGTGACTCTGGATGGGACGGGAGGTGGGGAGGAACTGGGAGGAGTAGAGGGAGGGGAACTGTAATCAGGATATATTGTTTGAGAAAAGAATCTATTTTCAATAAAAGGGAAAAATAAAACCTAACATTAGAAAAGAAGCAGAAAGTGTATAGAACAAACCTGCAATTTCTGCTTTGATATCTGCAAACTCTACACCATAACTCTCTCTACCCCACCCAGACAACCCAGATGAGTGACGTCGCTGAAGAGCTCTGAGTGCATCTGCCAAGGCTTTCCCCCATATAACCTGTTTATAGAACATAAAACTGCCTATACAAACACACCCACCTACGTACCACAGATATCTTATTTTAAATTTAAAAGACAAGAGTATTTGCACCGTTCTATAAATTGTTTCTTATCTCTTAATAATTCATGCTCTTGAATGTGACGCATCACTTTCAACATATCCTTAGCAAAGGGGATTTAGCAGGGGAGAAAGCAAAGAAAACCACTGTGGTTTTCAATGTGCTACTGCTTGTAATAGGTAGATTATTCTAAGCAGTGCCAGTATGCAAGCCTGCTCATGTCAGCATTTGATGAGTATGGCAGAGTGTATTATACACACATACGAATTTGTCAAGAATAAATATTTTTTTAACGCTGGGTGGTGGTGGCACATACCTTTAACCCCAGCACTCGAGAGGCAGAGGCAGGTTGAGCTCTGAGTTTGAGGCTTGCCTGGTCTACAGAGTAAGTTCTAGGATAAGCAGGGCTACACAAAGAAACCCTGACACATAAAATCAAATTTTTTTCCAGATAATCGTAGATTCACATACAATTGTTACAAATAATGTATTATCTTTATGCTCTTTACCAAGATTCTCCCATTGGTAAAACCTTACAAAGCTAAAGGATATTGAAGACACAGTAGGAAGATCAACAGCTATTTACCGTGTGCTCACTCAAGGTCCTGTTAAGAATGACAGAGTAGAAATGTCATTTCAAATTGCAAGAATCACTACTGTGGCCCTCCTCCATGTCTCTACTTAAGTCCCTCTTTAGTGGCAATTCTGTAATTTTTTTTCATTTTCACAAACATTATAGAATGTGCAATTTGGGAGATTATTTAGTTCAGTTTTCTGGGTTCATCCAGGTTGCTCCCTGCACCAACAGCCTGATACTTTTTACTGTGGAGAAACATGGTTAGTGGTGTGGCATGACCTCCCATTTGTTCCTTAGGATGAACATATAGGTTCTTTCCATTTTTCTATTATAAATAAATAATTATATTGCCAGGCTGTGGTGGTGCACGCCTTTAATCCCAGCACTTGGGAGGCAGAGGCAGGCGGATTTCTGAGTTTAAGAGTTCGAGGCTAGCCTGGTCTACAGAGTGAGTTCCAGGACAGCCAGGGCTACACAGAGAAACCCTGTCTCAAAAAAAAAAAAACCAAAAAAAAAAAATATAAGTTTTGTTTACATGTAGATCTTTGTATAAACAATGAACCTTCATTTTTCCTATGATAACAATATTGATTCATATGGTAATTACGTGTTTAATTTTTTTTGACAGGGTCTCATTATGTAGCCCTGGCTGCCTGGAACTCACTAGATAGACAAGGATGGCCTTGAACTCACAGAGATCTGCTTTCCTCAGCCCCCAAGTGCTGGGATTAAATCAGTTGTTACCATATCTGTCCTCCTTAAATGTTTTTAAAGCAACAACTGTCAAATTATTGTACAGAGTTTCTTAAACATTTCCAAGCCCAATGGCCAATGTATGAGCAACCCAACGTTTCCACATCCTCCTCCGAATTTGGTGCTGCTGAGTTTTGCTGTTCTAGACCAGACATCTCTCTGGGGGCTTTAACTTTTATTTTCCTTATAGATCTTGCTGTGATTTTGATCTTCCTCGACAAGGCCTGTGTGTTGAAGACTGGCAGCCTATCATAGTACTGGGAGGTACCGGAACCTTTAGGGGCTGGGACACTGGGAGGTGCCGGAACCTTTATGGGTCGGGATGTAGTAGAAGGAAATTGAATGGTTTCTAGCTTGGAAGCCTTAGCTTTTTAATTCTTGTTTTGTATACAATGTAATTGTCTTAAAATCTCCTCTAAATGTTGAGCACAATCTGTTAGAATTTTGTTCAAATCATCAAACCAGACTTAGTAAAACCAGGAGAAGGAGAATACCTACATCAACCCATTCTTCTTACTGCACTCTTTCCTTTGTGATGTCCCAAGGCTCACTATTCTCATTCTGTTTGGATAAATTCTTCCAACCATTCCTTTAGAATAGTACTGAGCAGTAGATTCTCTTAACTTTGCTTCATTTGAGAATGAAGATTAGAAGTATGGTTACTCTGGTATATCACTGGGTACCGGATTTTGACTTGACAAATTTTTGCTTTCAGGATTTGAAAAACACAGCACCATTTCCCTGGTACATAATTCCGAAGAAATATCTGCTGTCATTGAAGGGTAATTTCTCTCTTGCTGTTTTTAGGAGTTTTCCTTTGTCTTCATATTTCATTATTTCACTTTCACTGTGTCTTGGCATGGATTTATCTGATTTTATTCTGCTTACAGTTTACTCAATGTCTCGAACCTGCACGTTGACATCTCTTCCAAATATGGGAATTGTACCACTTTTACCCCCTCAAGCACTTTCCTAGTTTAATATTTTTCTCTTTTCTTTTTGAAAGGAAATATGCACATATAAAATATTCCTCAAATATGTGCATATAAAAAGGAGTTTAAATGGAGTTATTATGTATTGACTAAGACAATACCAAAACTAAACATCATATGCTACAAAAGAAACCCCCTACTACCAGGAACAGATTACATTTCTGAGTTGATTCCCAAAAGACTCTCTTAGACCCCACCCAGACATTGCAGGTTATCCCCAGTGTGATTGGCTTCCTTCCACAACCTGACAGTAAGACACCACATACTTATGTGACAGAGCATGGAAAAAAAATGAGGTGTCCCTCAGCTGGAAGTGCCACCCCTACCTACTAAGTAGCATTTACAGTGCTGGAAGGTGCTATGCACGCTACCAGAGAAGAAAAGTAGCCACCAGTCTCATTCAGCTGAGCCCTGTGAGCTACAGTAGTGACCTGCCTGCAAGATATGCCAAGGGGTACAATAGTGGCCCAAACAGTATAGGAACAACCAACCACTTTTTGATGAAATTTAATTAAAGTCTGCTCTGTGAAATGGAATCCACACCTGATATCACACCTGTTAACGAGGTCAAGTGTGTACAGTTAGATGGGTCATAGGTCTAGGGGAAAGCCCACTACTATTATTTTACTAAATGAACACAGTAATAAAACAGCTCCTGATGACATATTGCCATATCCATAGATCAGTGTGTCACTCAGCCCTAGTCAGCAAAGCTGCTTTTTTTGCAGTAGATAGCTAACACAGAGACCCACAAGTGTGGAATGTGTAAATAGTACAGCATCTACCCATAATAATTCAGGATCATGGGATATTTGTACCACATACCTCCCCTTAAGGCTCAGTGATCTATGTGAAAGATCCTTAGAGCCAGAGGTGGTGGATGACTCCAAAGAAAAAGCATTTCCCAGACACAACAGGGATGATGCATGTATGAACTAACAACGTCTGTGATAGTATGAATACAATCACAAGACGATATTTGCAATTGTTAGATTCTAGGAGAGGGGGGAAATCGGTTTTCTTCAGTAGAGTGACACTGTGTGTGTCAACAACACTCCTGGACAGGTGCTCGAGAGTAGTTAGTTGGCCAACACAAATCAGACTCCATTTTTGTTTCTCTCTCTCTCTCTCTCTCTCTCTCTCTCTCTCTCTCTCTCTCTCT